>NC_072735.1:112705520-113007661 GCF_026930045.1 Uloborus diversus
TCCAGAGCGACTCTCTTTTTCGCGTTAAAAGAATTATTCTCCGAAAGGTAAGTTAACGAGTACAGAATGAGGACAAAAAAATGGGGATGTCAGATCGGCGGCTCGTATTAATCATAACATCTGTAAACTCACGCAGCGAGCAGAGAAGTTCGCATTGTTAGAGGCGTCAGCCAGCGTAATGAATTAGGAGTAATTGATAATCGCGCTGCAGATCTGCGCTTCTGTTTGCGAAGGGAGCTGGCCGTGAGGGGAATCCGATACCAGACAGATGGCTACATCCACCTGTAGCTGAGAGATGTTTAAATTTTTCTTGGGGGTGAATTGCATTACTAATCTCTATAAAGGTGGAAAATTGATTTCGCTCCCTCTGCCAATTTTATACATTATAGAAAATAATTCAATTTGCAGAGAGTATTTGGTGTAGAGACACCTATTGTGTAAAGGTTGAGATTAAGATTTGATGTTTTTATGGAACTGAATTATTCATAACATCGTGACACCCTTTCAGTTGTTCTATGCTCAATAATTATTTTTTATATTTCATAATTATATTGATTTCAGCAAGAAAAAAGAACTTTGCTTCATTACTTTTTTTTTCCGAAAGTACTGTGAAAGCACTTATTTTCTCAAGGCTTTAGTTTTCGCGAGCCCGTCGTAATTGCGAAAATTGTGGTGCCTTGTGGAGAAATTTTTGAAAAAAATCTGTTCTGTTCAAATAAAATTCGCGGAAATTTTTTGCTCGCAAAATAGTAAATTATATATTTTTTCCGCGAAAATTACGGTTCACGAAAATAAGTTGTTTTACAGTTATTTATTTCAACCCAAAGCAAATATGAACAGTTCAACTTACTGCAATCATAAGACGTACTTTAATTTTAGCTTAATTTATCACAACAAAACTTTTGCGACCAACCTTTCTTTCTTTTTGAAGGAAGAAAAAATCCTGAGGTTCTTTAAACACTGAAAAAAAATTACTTTATTCCAGTCTGGTCTTCAAGCAAAGACATCATTACTAATAATGAATTCGGTTTCAATCCGTTCGGTACGGCCAACAAATGATTACTCTGCATTTTCACCGCTTTTCAGTTCCAAATGAGCTAAATATCTCGACCCGTTAGGATTGAAAAAAAAAGTTTTCTTTTTCTTTATTCGATTCCAAATTTGTATTGTTTTGATCAAATGAAAAGCCGATAATTATACTATGACCTTGATTGTCATTGATATTGCACCTTGATTGTCGTTAATATTCATAAATGTTGAAAAATCAATAGTTGGAGCCAGTGGTGTGGCACAGAAATTTTGGGGCCAGTCACAAACGACTTTTACGGGCCCCCCATCCATATTGTTTACTCCTATACTTCACCCTTCCTTTTAAAATATTGGGCCCCCCCTTCAGTCTCAAGCCTGGGCCAACAGGTGTCCCTTCTCCCCCCCTCCTGCGCACGCCCCCTATTTGGAGCATTCAACTCGACAACCGTTATTACGCTCTAATAACATTACGAATTTTTGATAACGGAAATGTGATTCAAAGAAAAAGAGTTTAGCGTAAAACACTATAGTTTGCATTAAAAATCTCAATCGCTTTTTTGTTTTAACTATTAAAACCTTTTTTTAATGCCAAATTTCTTAGATTTTGAATTTTTCCAACACAAAGTAAAGGAAAGAGCAAGCATTTCTTTTGTTGACTAAAAGAAATACTCCATTAGAGCAAAAATGCATATCAATGACTCGAACCCGGGATCACATTGTAATACTTTAGAGAACATAGTTTCAATAAACTAATATATTCCTTTATGCCCTTGTACACATCAATTTCACAATTAGCTGGTTTCCAAAATGTTTGAAAGTAAATTATTTATCCGTTATTGTTTATTTTACTATATAACATATTTTTAAGCTAAATTAGCAATCAAATGTATTTATGACAAATTTTGCTCACGATCTTCATCAGAAAAAATAAATAAAAACAAGTAAACAATATTTTAGTAAAAAGTGTGAACCACCCAAACCAACAAAGCATAAAAAAAAAAGCTTTTAATTAAACAGTTTCACTCCTACGTGCTTAAATTAAGCAATTTATTTGTTCGCACAACTGCATAAGTTGTTCCCATCTGGCAACATGTCAGAAACATACGAGATTTTCCCCGCCGAGCATTATAAAACACATGCATTGAACATTAAGAACGATGTTTTAACAAGGCATAACCTTCACCTTGCGCGTAAGATGATAATAGGCAGATGCTTCTTCATGACAACTCCCCCTCTCCCCATCTCCTGCTTGGTGGGCTTTTTGTTTCATTTTACACGTTGCAGGTGATTCCGCGATTTTTGAAATGTTCTACAAGCACAGGCTGCTTTTTGAGACGAATTTCTGCCGACGGGTCAGTAGATAAATTAAAGCTCTCGATAAATTTAAATGGTAGTGTCGAGGGTTTTGAGTTTGATGCATTCACTACTAGAATGATTGATTAAGCAGCTGTTAGGATTTTGAGGTTAGACCCATATTGACAGGTTAATAGAGTAATTGTTCTTCAACAGTAACTAGGTGTACGTGAGGTCAAGAGTATGTAATAAATATCAATAATGGTGGATAATGTCAATCGCTTGTTTAAAAAAAAATAGTTAAGTGAATAACTTTCTTCTCTTCAGCAGGTATTAAAAAAATCTCAGATTAGTTTCTCATCCATTATCCGCTTGTCGTATTCATTGGTATTTAACTCTATTTCATAAACGTAAACTTGATAAGGATTTGGATTTCAAAAAGATGTGCCAAATTCTCGTTTATTTAAATTACGAAATGTATCAAATTATATCAGTATAGCAGTTTTAAATACAGCATTTCATTAATTTATTCATTAATGAGATGTTGTATTTCAAAATTGATGAAATGTTGTATTGAAACTATTTCAAACATATTCAAAACATCAGTTAGATTCCAGTAATTAATTTCATACGGGTTTAATTGATTTATATTTTCCCATAGTTACATTTGAACTTAAGTGAATCAGTAATAGTGATATTGATGCTTATGTATGAAAAGCCCTTTAACTGAAAAATATTAACAAATGATTGGCAACATGACTGGGGATCTATGGTGTTCCCATAGGGAAGTGTTCTCCATATACGCCGCATACTCTCAAAGATTTTTTTAGAATTGTAGCATATACCCTCAAGCTTCAACATTTTTCATTTAAAATCAGGTTCTATCATCGCATTTTTAAATTTTCCTAAAGCAAAAATAATATACTTATGCTAACCACATTTTCCAACAAGTATCCTTATTTCTTTATATTTCTTAACACTTAATAAATCAACGTCTTATGATCGAATACACATATTGTGCATGATGGAATACTGGGAGTATACCCTCAGAAAAATTGATAGGAACGTCACTGCTGAGGACATACAAACTACATACGATCGTCAAATAAGCTTATTGTTACAGGAAGCGCTACTATTGTATATAAGAATAAAAGTCAGAAGAAAATTAAATAGTTAAATAAAACATTGAAGAAAGGTTTTCCTTTTACAGAGTGTAGAATCATCAAGAAATTACCCAAAGATCCACATGACGTGTGCAAAGACCTACTTCATAACTTTTACATTTTCTTGAAAGTCATTAAGCCACAAAAATACTCATTACAAAAGCAATGGCATTTTTCATTGGATTTCAAAATGAGAATATCCATTTGAAAACCCTCGTGTCAAAAATGTCCCCAATTGTTTGAAAATTAGTATAAGTAATCAGTTTCATTTTAAACAGGTCTCATTTTTTTTCTAATATTTATTTTAAAATATTTAATACTTTCTATAATCTGAAGGATAAATAATTTCAAATACTATCGTCGATAATTTCATTTACTTCTCATAAAATTTTAAATTCTTAGAACATTTCATTAAAATCTTCAACTCCACATCAGCTCAAGATTTTCCAGCATTTTTCTCATGCGTTCTTTTTCTGCACTTGAATATGGAATGATTTAAAGTTACTTCTTACACACGTCTTACGTGTTTTAATTGGATTCTTCCAAGTAATCTGTCTTTTGCTTATTTGTGGTTTAAAGTATTAAAAGTGTTTGATTTACCCGCGTCCATTCTAGGTCCAGCATATAAATACTATCTATAGCAGTGTTTTTCAACCTTTTCACTATACAGAGGACCAATTGGTACCCTTCCGAATCCTAAGCCGACTACAAGTGACAGAAATAATATTTTCACAACAATATATTAAGTGAAATGAGATGAATCCGAAAGTGTTGTTTAATTAATTCAATTACAACTATGATTTTGATATATCTTCACTAGCTGTTCGTGGACTACATGAAAACTGCTTGAGAATCACAGATTGAAAAGAGCTGATCTAGCATGATCAAAATCCCATCCATACACAATCCCATAGTATAGTTTATAAGTACATTATGAGGAATCATAAAACTGAACTCAACAGCTTTAAGAAAAAACTGTTAAAATTAATTAACTAATTTAGGTTACTTTATGCAACGTGTAATTTGTTTTGTTGTGATGTGCGCTCCTGAAGGTTATTGGCTTCCAATCAGTTAATAAGTTATTGTTGCGAGAGCACTATTCCACTCACAAATTATCCATCGTTTATGCTCCTTCAGTTGACAAAAGCTGTTTTCAACACATTCCCACAGAAGACAGTGATCTCGGTAATTGAAAGGGTCCGGTTGTCTCCAAATGATCCCACGTCTTGAAAGCTGTAAGTTGGGCAGGTTGAGAGCACGCCTGTTGCTAATTGGATGACCATTGTTCGTGAACAATCATGGCCAAGTGTAACCGGGAAGACCTTCAAAATTGTGAGCCATTATAACTCTTAGAGGCTTAATGATTTCGAAAACACCTTGGCCTAAAACAATTAAAAGGGGACTGAAGCGGTGAAAGTGACTCAAGGTCGATTCAGGTATTGAATCTTGGTCCAGCCATCCATTGAGGAACTGTATGAAAGAAGAACTATGTGTTCCTTGATTTAAGATTATCGCCATTGTTGAGGGGACTGAAAGGGCAGTTTTATGATTCGGGAACACTTTTCACTTGTTTTGTCTCTTCCAGATTAACTGTTTTACTCAGTTTAACGAACGCTTCTTTGGTTATTTTCATAAGAAGGTTGATTCTATTGTTCGCCGTTGAAAGCACAAGCATCCATGTGTTGGGTGGTTTGTTGGGGACGTGTTCGCAGCCTTTCTTTAGAAAAAACAACGATAGAATATGTTGCATGGCGGATATAGTAACATTGATTTTCTCAAGATTTTTTATTTGTTCGTTCTTCAGAAGTTTTTTTTTCCTCCTTTTTTTTCCATCGTTACATCAAAGTGTATTATTCTAGCTTTAGTACGATTACCTTTAAACACGAAAAATGAAAAAAAAAAAAAAAAAAAAACTGTTCACTCTCTTTTAAAACGCTTACACTATAAACCAAAATCTTCCAGTATCTGTAAAAGATTTATCATTTATGACAGAATAGTTTTTAACGAGAAATGCAGCTGACATCTCAGTCGACAAATATTGAAATTTAACTCTTGTCAAAATGCACGGAGTCAATATAGGAAAAAAAAAAAGCATATATTGCAGCCATTGGTAAAGAAATGCATTTATCGGTGCTGAAAAGATCAATGCATGTTCAATGAATCCAAGAAAAGGATAAATTTAATCCAACATTTGTACAAGGCTTGTACAAAATGTTAATGTCTTATAGTCATATTTATACATGTTCTTTTTCATGTTCAAAAATCAGCATTGTAGTAGTAAATATGACGAGAAAGTGTTTACTAAATTAAAGTGTATCCAATTGATATGAGACCCCCGGTATAGTTAACTTTTCTCAACATTTTTTAAAATTTTCTTTACATGCTGTTTAGGATAACTAACGGGCATACCATACACAGAACCTACAGAATAAGGTATAAATTTGTAATACCGATTTCTAACAGAGTTACAAAGAAACCCTTCTTAATAGCAAAAAAAAAAAAAAAAAAAGAAGCACTCAACAGCAATAACTACATTTAGACAGAATTTTGCAGTTTTTTGTCGCGTGGATCATTTTTCTTCCACTTAAAAATTCCAATTATTATTTATCATTTACAATTGCTTACATAGACTATAGATTTGTCCCAGTATGTGGATGTTTGTAGAATTTGTTGAAAATCATGCTATATGCCTACAGAAGTGCTTAAGTTCTAGCGAGAGAAGTAAATAGCCTCAATTCCATCTGGTTTAGGAAAATTTACTCAAAAGGGACAGGAATTACATGAACTAAGTTCTCGTGAGCTACCATTGCAAATTAAACCGTTACTAGAGTCAATTCAAACAGTTATGTATTATGAATTAATTAAGGTAGGTGCGGGTTAAGAAGCTAATAAGGTATAAACAACAAAAAATACAATTTAAACTTTCGTATCCACTCAAAGATGCATCGTAGGTAGCTAACACTCATAGATGGCAATTCATACTGGTCGCGACATGTTGCGAACAGTGCGACGCGATTCGTTTAAGCGGAACGGTTGTGCAGCACGAATAATAAAAAATCGTCCGACTGAATGTTAAATATTTTTTGTAATAATACACTTTTAGATATAGTTTTGGCGCTTCAGTTTTCTGTTGTCAATGCTTCTGTTGATCTTTGATGTCTGAATTATGTATAGAAACCAATTGTTGTACTTTTGTGTATTTCTTTGTACACGATGTCAGCGGCTAATAAGGCCTAAAAAATTTGATCGTAGGCCTTATTATGCTCCTTTGTTTTTTGCAACAATGTTTTTCAGTTTTATATCTTATTTTAAATCTTTCTCAATATGTTATGGATGTTTATAAGTAGTTACGACTATTTACTAATTGGTTCAGTGTTATAGTACCCCAAGCAGACCTTCTGAAAAGTTTTATCACATGGTTTACGGTTCTAGTTCGGACTTCGAGTTTGTTCATAGTGTCCATGGTCAGGGCAGCATTTCAGCTGCATCGGTTACTAGAAGAGTTTATGGCATCCCAGTTTCATAGAAATTTTCCCAGCATAGTTGTTTCTTTCTTTTTTTTTTTTTTTGTAGTTTTCTCAATTAAAACAATATCTCCAATATCCCTGAAAATTGAAAATAACTAAACAGACAAAATAGCGACGGATAAAAGCAAGAAACTTTAAAACTGCATTCAACCTCCTCCTCTTGTTTGTCATTAAATTAAACACGTGATCTGATACATAGGTGACCACGGTTGCTTCATTTATTCCCTGCAAATGTAGTAAAACTACTCACCACAGTAACTTTGTTTTAAATTGTAATTAGTACTTTACATCAATTTATGAAACACTTTCAGGGAAAATATTGAAACAAAACACGAAGGTTCAAAAGCAACAGACAGAACGGAGAATGAAAAGTGATATCGGACAATTATGTAAGCAGTTCACATAGCAGCTTTGGCTCATAATTCCAAGAAAGAACAATGGGAAATTATTGTAGAAGTAAGTTTAACTGGTCTGGTCTGCAATAATGTTTCTGAAAGTAAACGAATTGATACAGATTTCGTCATTCATGTAAGGCGAAAGTAATAATATTGAAAAAAATCATTTTCGTCTCTTAATCTACTAATACTTAAATCTCACAGCAACATAATTCTCCTCCTTAAAAAGGCATTGTCCTAAAGAGTGGAACGTGAAAAAAGTTTTCTGGGAAATGGGTCAAAAATATGCATCTTAGCAATGGATAAACTATGAGAAATAAAGCAGATTAAATAGCGAAGCTGCATATCTTATGAAGATTGACGATGGTGTATTGCTGAAATAGTTCTTAGAAATCGAAAAGATTTGGTATTAATTGCTTCGAGATGACATGAGTGGCTAAGAGATTTAGCAAGGGTAGTCAATCACAAGTTGCAGTATTTCCTAATTGAAAGAGAGAGAGAGAGAGAGAGAGAATAAGTTTGCAAATTAAATGAAACCAATATTCAATTACTCTTTCAGATTTCTTAAAAGAAAGATTTTAGAAATTTAATTCAGGGTGCAGAACACTTAATCCTAATTCGATGCATTAAATTTCAGTCAAAATTGCAAACGTATTTTTAAGCTTGAGGAAATTTTTTTTCGAGTGGATAAAATAGGGAATTATTTTATAAGTGCTCCATGGGCTACAGCTGTGCGAAGCAATTATTTGCAATTTTCATGGTGAGAATTTGGATCTAAAAAAAGATGTAGTTCTTATAACTTTTTCTGTTAAAAAAATTTCCTCTTTTTTTACCTTTAAAAACTTAAGCATTATTTAAATTATACGGCTGGTTTCTAAATCATTTATCAATGATACATTTTAAATTGTGAGGGGCAATGGATTTTTTTTTTTTTTTTTTTTGGCGATCTCGTTTTTGAAGAATGTTTTGTTATACTTAAAGCACTTGAGAAGAGTTGAGGGAATCCTTGCCATTATGGAATGAAATAGTATGTTTGGTGAGAAGTCTTGTATTGTGGAGAAATTAATTTGCCTACCACTAGGTATCAGCATTAACGGGAAACGTCCGTGACGCTTCGCTTCTTGAGGTTTACACAGTTATTCGCTGATGTGCAGTGTTCTTCCATTCTTTCCTTTTCTTGAAAAATATTTTTTACACAGTCGGTAAACGGCGATAATGTATATGGTTTTTAAAATTTATGATTATTTCAGAAGTTTTTATTGTATTTGATACCGGCAATGCATGAAATCTTACATTATAAAAATGCATAGGTATTCTGTACTAGTGCCGTCATTTCATACCAGATATTCTGTAGTATTACGGTTCCTCCTTTTAGGCATTTAATACAGCAGAGGATTAAATTCTTAGCTGGTAATATATTTATTGCTAACAAAGTTCAAAAGTTAAATTGATCATTTACCAATTACTTTGAAATAAAGGATAATTACAATTCTTCCAGTGTAAATATAAATGTTTCAAACTGGAACATTTGTTCTAACTAGTGTAAAAAGTTAGTAGGTCCAATGCTGTAACCAGATTTCTCTTCCCTAGGATGGGCAGAGATGGCTAGGTTATTCAATTCTTTGGCATATTAATCCGTAAACATAAATATTACTCCTTATACGAATTTATGTAAACATCTAGGGCATTGGAAAGAATGGTTTGAGGTCGACGTTCTGTCCCTCCCCTTTCTAGATACCTTTTTTGAGCCATTGAACACCACTTTTGTGACAATATGAGCACGACATAAGCATTTTTTCCCCCCATGCATAGTCTGGCTCTGGCAAGAAGATGCTTAACCTCTGACGAGCAGATTTATGCTTGGCTTGAAAATTGAATGAGGTGAAAATTTTATACACCTCTTTCAATTTTCAAGCCAAGCATTTCAGAATGCCAATAATCGCTATTAGCTATGCAAATCAACTTTTCTCACCCCTATTACAGCAAATGGATTCAATCGTTGGAAAGCCTCAGAAGTCAACTTATCATAGCCAGAACATACTCAGCATCATACCAAAGAATAGTGATCACACCTTACAGCAGGAATTACGAAATGGAGGGAGCAAGGCCAATCATTGGCTGAGTAAAAGCTAAGCAAAGATGCCACGTCATGTGACTCAACAACGACGAATGGCTGGCACGTTTTACGTGAAACTAAAGCCCTAAATCGTAGCTTAAATAGAGACAATTCCGCCATCTTGGGGCTAAACGATGTTTTCTTCTATGTCTGCTATGGTGTAGTAGCGTGTTTCACCTCTTAATTGTAGTTTCTTATTAACTCCATGTTAATTCACAATCAAGAAACACCACATTCAAGAAGCAAAACACGCTACTTCACAGTAGCAGACATAGAGGAAAACATCGTTTAGCCCCAAGATGGCGGACGTGTCGCTACTTAAGCTACGATCTAAGGCTATAAGTGAAACTAGTGAAAGAAACCTGATTTCTTCTAATGCTTTGCTTTAAAATCTATTACATAACTTGTGATCTTTGTTTCCATCTCCCTCCATTTTATCTCTTCTCAATGGATCATGCCATCTCATTTTAGAAGATGGGGAAAAAAAGGAGGTATAAAAAAGCCCATCTCCAGGAATGCAATACTAGAGTCCAACTGGCAGATCTTGGATTCCCCCCCCCTCTCAATTTTTTGGGGGGGGGGGAATCTTTTTCTATTTCCTTTATTCCTTCTGTGCTTAGACAGACAAAAGCACTTTTGAACCTGTCATTTTAGTTAAAGTGGAAATCATCTTTTTTATATATAATCAGTTGATAATATCAGCTATCTTTTCATGCATAAGCCCCTCTTTTTTTTTCATTGAAAAAGGGGTTCCTTGTAGCGCCAAAACACGTGAATGCTGTTCTCTGCATAGTTGTGCGGTTTAATGTTGTAATTTTTTTTCTGCTCAAAGGCATTTTTTCCTTTCTTATTATTCTTCCTTGTTTAGTAAGAGTGAAAACGACATTCTTATTAAAATTATGCGGCTCTTGCGCTAAATTAAAATGAATTGAATGACACAGGGGTATATTTTGTTAGCACCAGTCTTTTCATCTTTCTTTTATTTTATTTCCATGTAATTTTTTTTCCCTTCCGATTGGAATACCCAAGCGTCAGAACAATAAAGTCCTTCCTTTATCGTTGAAGTAAACCAGGTGCCAACATTGGTACTACCCAATACATGAGTCATGTTCTCAACTGCATGTGCATATGCCTATCTTGTATTCGTTTCTCGCCAGTCGCTGCATCGGTTGTTTACTTTTCAAAATAAAATCAAATTACATTTTACCTTTAGCAGCAAAAAAAAAAAAAAAAAAGCAAATTGTAAAATAAAGAATCATTAATCATCGAGTAGAATGTTTTACTGACAACATAAAACATTAAATCTATTCCTTCTTTTTCTGCTTTTCTGCTAGAGAAAATCTTCCGTAAATAAAATAAAATTGAAAATAAGGAAAACAAAAATTGATTACAGATGGTTTTGTTTTTTCGCCGAGTCGAAGAGCACTTCCTTCATCGTAAGGCATGGATTTCAATTACGAAAGGACAATCCCCTTTTTAGCTTCATGCGTTGCATCACCAAAGAATGTAAGGAAATTTTCTGAAAATCGAAAAATATCTTCATTGCATTTCTACTGATTAAGTTTGGGTTATGTATGGGGTCAGAGCTCTGGCGATATAAAAGTTGATTCATGCGTAATGGATACTTTTGCAAAAGTGGTTTAAAATTCGGAAGAAAAGAAAATGGTTTTAATTAAGATTAATAAACTTTTCATGCTGAATTAAAAAATAAATACAGTTAATTTTTGGATTAATTTAATACTTTTTAGTTTAAAAAGTTAATCAAATTAAGCAGTTTTCATCTCTGCCACTACCCGTATACTTGTACACTACTTTGATTCATTTTTCAATAATTTTACATAAATAATGAACCGAAGTGAAAGAAAAGATAAGATTATTAAGTTTTTCAAAATTTGTTTAAGACAAAATTTTTCAAAAGTAATATTTGATAAAGGCGTTAGTAAAATCGAAGGCGAACTTAATAAACATGTTCATGAAATAAAGAAAAAAAAAGTGTAATAAAACATACAATTTAAGCTTTAAGACATTTAACTTTCAACCCAACAATAAAAAATAAGAAAAACTAAAGCTTTAGAAGTTATTCGAATTCTTCTCCAAGCACTGCGAGTCTCATGCATTTCATCACGAAATCTTTATTGTGATCACAATTTTCATTTCCGCTTACACTATATTTTTAGCAGAAAAAAAAAAACTTTTCCCGCACATGTAACATTGTTATAGGAAGTAAATACAGTATGGTGTGGAAGACGTAATTCATACCCCGGGGCCTTCGAACAGGAAAGGGGTCGAAACAAGATCTTTTGTTTAGCAACTTCTGTCCAGTGGCTGTGAATATAATTGCGCTTCAGACGGTGAACACACCTACATAATCAATAGACTCTCGCTGATAGTTCTTTGATTCGCCGAGAGAGGGATTCGAGTACAAATTGAGAAAAAAATTATCTAGGGTATCAGTTTGGGGTGAGATTTTTAAAGTAGAGCTTGACAATGTTTCAGGAACAAAGAGTTTTATCGACTACGAATTTAAGTTCTGTAAAAGCAGTTATTTTCGCTAGGCTATAGTTTTCGCGATTTTCGTGAGCCCGTCGTAATCATGAAAATTCACGTCTCGCGAAATATTTCAATTTCATTTATGTAATCAACTTTCGCTTCAGATCGTAAAAAAATCGCTAAATGTTCTTTCAGAGCTATCAGAGCTTACTTTCTCGAGCATCAGCATTGGCTTTTTAGCATTAGCTCTTTTTCTCTCAATTTAACAAAATGTTCGTCCAGAGTAAAACGAGCTTACTTTCTCGAGCTCAAGCACCAGTCAACTTTGCATCACTAGCTGTACTGCAAAAGACTCGTTACAAACATTATTAATTTTAATGTTCTTCAACAAAATTTTAAAGCCCGCCAAATTACTGGGGTATTTTCTATATCAACTGTTAATGCCACATTGGTATATTTGGCAGACAAAGCGGGATTCAAAATTTTGGTTGAAAAAAAACATGAAAATTATGTGAAAAAACAATACATTTTTAAATCATCAATAGCGATACATTGTTCGGACACGCGTCGCAAATTTAAATTTTCCAAACCGAAGATTATTTGCAAAATTTTAACTCTTAGAGAGCTGGATTTTGTAGAAGCTTTATAGTTACACAAAAATTATAATAGTATTTGCAATGAACCTTTTGCAGTGCCTCACATTTCTCCGATTCTATTAAATGACTTCGAATTTGCGTGTTCTAATTTCTGGTGCTCAGTGAATACTGAAACCTAATTTGTTTTAGAGTCGTCTCTCAAGAATTTTAACAACACTCTTGCAATGTTTTTTATTTCTCAGCTAGACACTGACGAAGGTGGCGATTGCCTTTGAAACCGGTGTGCCTATTTTTGCGTTCTTATTTGTGCCTATTGACGTTGCACTTATTTTACCACTTTCAGCCTAAAAGCACACTTGATTTCAAAAATTAAGTATAATGTTCCAGTAATTTTTAACTATCGATGAATTTAATACGAAAATTTACAAATCAAGTAGTTTTTCAATATACAACAACTACAAAGCTGAATCTTAACAAAACTTCTTTACAGTGTAAAACTTCACAGTTAAATACGTAAAACAAATGGATAAATAAAGTAAAACTTTTCATACAATATATAAAAATATTTTTTAAATTAAGAATACCTAAAGCGTGCAATCGTTTAATTCTACAAGTATTGAAAAAGTTGTTTATTCTTTAATCATTATCCAACTAGTATGTTGTGGCCATCACGAAACTTTCTTCTATATTTTTCTTTTTTTTCTGATCCCTCCCCATGCTTGATGAGGAAGCAATATTCCCAACAAAAACAAAATTACACATGCAAAAACTTGACGACCATCCCAATGTCTGAATTATTGCAAAAGCAAAGCAAAGATCGAATATTGAAAGTTATTTTAAAAGCCTTGCTTGAATTAATTAGAAATATTTTATTTGTTAACAAACATAAAATGGCAACAGTTAAAAACTTTAAATCATTGAGATAATATTTCCGATCATTTCCATACAATATTAAAATCACGAGAAATACGCAGACGACAATCTATTACGATCTATCTTTCTTATTGACACCAAAATAAAATTAGCTCTTATACTCACTAAGTGCTACTTGTCGAGAAATTTTTCTTTCATTCCGCTCATTATTTCTTGAGATACAGCAGTCACAATTGACGACAAAAAACGTTCTATAGCTCAACCCCCGTTTGAGTTATTGACACCAAAATTGAATCAGCACCTTTTCATGTTAATGGCAACATATGGACCAAATTTTGTTTGATTCCGCCAGTTACTTCCTGAGGAATAGCAATCACGCGTAACTCAAAAAACGTCCCAATGCTCCACCCCCCTTGGAGGAATTCGCGCCAAAAACCAATGGGCACAAGTTCACATAGCGGCACATATGTGTACCAAATTTCGTTCGATTTCATGCGGTAGTTTTTGCTGTAGAGCGGCCACAAAAAACTGGTCACACACAGACGTGACACACACACACACACACACAGACAATTTTCCAAAAATAGTCGAAATGGACTCAGCACACCTCAAAACGTTCGAATCCGTCAAAATTCGAAATTCGAAAATTTGCACGAATCCAATACTTTCTTCTATATATTAGATATAGAAGAAAGTAAAAAACAAACATGTTTAAATATTAAGAACGAATGTAAAATATTCACATTTCAATGATTATTTTCGTATGTAAAAATTGTTTCTTTCATTTTTTCTGTTAAAAATTTGCTTACTGAAGCGCCACCTACCACAGAATTTACTTTCGAATTTCTGCTGTTCAGGGGATGGATACATCAGCCTTCCCAAAGACATCGCAGCTTGTCCATCTAGCGCAACGGTCACACTTGTGAAATTTAATTTCTTTCCTTTCTTAAATTTAACTATTATGAAATAATACGATAAATTCTGTTGCGCCACTGTCGAACACAGGATATCAAATTACAATTTCTGAAGAAAGACATTTTACATGATTTAATGAAAGACTTTTCTGTTTTGTGAAACTGACTATATTCGTATGTGTGACGAGATCGTATTTGATTTGCATGACTATGTTTGTATTCGAGTTTCATTTGCATTTATGAATTAGTTTGATTCGAAACTTACATGATTATCTTCTTATTCTACAAAACGTCTTGCTCTAATTAATGCAAATGAGAGTGCTTCTGTAGCTAAATTTAATCGTCAATGCAAGGGCGGATCCAGAAAATGTTCAAGGAGGGGGCGATTGTTTTTTACTTTTTACTCTTCGGAACTTAAACTTCTAAAAACTTTCAAAGGAGTGTCCTGAGCCCCATCGCTTACCCTTATATAATCAAAGGTGTCGTACAGTTGCGTTTCTTTCCATAAATATCCAGGGTGACCCTTGGAACATGTCCATAATATCATCTAAGACCGTCCAAAATTGAGATTTTTCACCTTCAATTTCGAAAAAAATCCTGACGAAAGTTCTGGTTCCTCTTCCCCCTAAGAGATGGGCGACGATAGCGTTTCCAAGACTTCAATTCCGGAAGAATTCCGAGGATTAGCTAACTTTCTTCTAATACTATCGAAGATTATGTAAAATTGCGTTTTTGGAATTTTAATATCGAAAACATACCTGAAGAAAGTTCCTGTATCTCGGCTCAAGGAGGGTGCGATCGCCCCCATCGCCCATCCCTTGTATCAGTCCCTTCCTCATTGGGGTAAAAACTTTGAATTACGTATTTTCTGAGAGCGGAGTTTCTTCTCGGGCTCTTAGAAGGTTGAAATGGAGGAAATTTGACCTCTCAGATCCCGTTCCAGGTAGTTATATAACTTTGTAGCTTTGAAAAATAGCTCCTTTTCCTTCGAACAATAACAAAAGTAATACTAATAGTAATAATATTTAAACTTTTGACTGAAAATGAATAATTTTTATTTCAATAACTGTCTATATCTGAAATAAAAACGTTTGCTGCTATTTTTATTTAATGAAAACTGAATCATTTTGATTTCACTTTACTTTGACTCGATCAATGAAACTCAAAACTTTCGTCGATGTTTGGGTCCGCAAAGAAATATAAATTCGGTTTTCTTTCTTTTTCTATTTCTTGAAACAAACAAAAGTTAAATAAATGTTGCAATCTCTACCTCTTTTTTTATTGAATTTTCGGTACTAAATAACTTTTAGAGTAATAAGGTTTGTTGATAAAAATAAAGTTTCAGTTTTTCCAATTACAGTCATGATCAAAATACTTTAAATATTCTCTTTAAATTGCAATTTTGTTTTGTACTTTTTTTTTCATGAGCGCTGTTCAATCAAGTTTGTTCTAAGCCGGTTTTGTTTATGCATAGTTCAAACTTCCCACTGATTGAAAGTTTTTAGGCGTTGTAAAAGATTTTGAATTGTTCCAAAACTGCCGTTAGAGTTACTAAATCAACAAAATCTTTTCTTTGCATGTTTGCTTTTTTCCAACTTAGTTTATTTGAACAAATCAACTTTTATAAGTTTAGGATTTGTATTTGCCTCAAATTTCCTCGTAGGCACCAATGTATGTACACAAACACACACACACACACACACACACACATATATACATATATATATATATATACATATATATATATATATATATATATATAACTTGTCAGAAAATTGAACTGAAAATTGTTGAAACTAAAACGCAGAGAATGGAAATAAAATGCCATGATTAAAATCTTTCGGGATTTTTTTTTTCTTCCCCGAATGAGACTGTTTCCTCTAAAGTTATTAACGGACGAGGGGCATAACCAAAGACAACGACAGACCAACAGACGTATATTTTTCTCATCTCCTCATAGCATAGCCCAGCTTTCAAATTTTATAAAAAAAATTTCTTGAATAAATTTATTTTAGTTTCACATGGGTCATGCTTCAAAAAGTGTAATTTTTCTGTCACACGCCTTTCAAAAACTTTATGGAACAATTCATTTAATAATGCTTTTTAATTTCATCAAAAAATATCCGTTTAATTCTGCCAATATTTTTTTAACAATAATTTTTATTTTAGTATATTTTTGGTTCACAACATGTGAACTCTCACCTCCGTGGCATGTCACATACATTGTGTGACTATTTATGTTGCTTAATAATTTGTTTAATTAAAAGTATATACATTTTTTATTATCATTCCTTTCACAAGTGTCTCAAATACGGATTGTTTAAGCATGTTTAATTTTTTCATTATTGTGTTTTAGTTCTTAGTTCGTTTTAGTAGGATAAAGAATCATGTCACGCAATAAATTCCCACCTCCTTTACCTAAACTCAAAATGCAAATTCCTCATTAACACGCGGCAGTAATGACATCAAATTTGTTTTTACATGATAGAAGGGAGCCCCTTGATTATTTTCAGCCATAAAGAAGTTGTGAGACTTTTGTAGAAAACAAGAAGATAGATTTTGTTTAAAAAACTAAGTGGTTATTGCGAACTCTCACCTCCGTGACTTGAATTTCAGGGATGTAAATTAATGTAAAAAAAGAAGTGAACATGTTTTCATATGTTTAACATGTGCACATTGCAGCAACGAAGAAAAACAATTTCCATGAAAAATGTATCCATTAGGCCTATATTAATGGAAAATTCATCACCTCCTTGACACACCTTATCAATGTCATCATTTCTGAGGTGAAAATGCATGATGGAGGGGAAATACATCAACATTAGGCATTCTACCAAAATTATAAGTTGCCAGTATATTCTCAAATTTACTAAATATTATTTTTAACACACATTTGAACAGAAAGGATAACTACAAATTAAGCTTTACTTTAATTAAGAGAGCTTAATATAACATTTCCCCTAATCATTAAAGTAGCTCATTGTTTGCACAATTAACAACATTACTACTTTGATATTAAAGTGGCCTCGATTTTTAAACCTTAAACGTTTTTTCCTTTTTTTTTTATTTTCGTGAACACGGCGTTTTTTGTTTTTTTATTTATGAGTAAAATAATTGAAACTTAACTGGACCATTATTTATGGTTACTTCTAGTAGTCAACACTTTCATGTAAAAATTTCAATAAAAAGAAAACGAAAGGTTTCGAAATTGAAAAATATTTGCGTTCAAAAGTTACGCTTTCTGGAGAATGAATGACATTTGGTTTTGTTTTTAAAGTTATTTTTACGGTACTTTTATGCGTTTTTTCATGCAGTTCTTTTTTGTAAACTGGAAAATAAAATAAATAAGCCAGCAAAAATAATTGTTTCTTCCTCAGTTATATCACATAATATCTGTTATAATCACGAATAATTAGCCAAGCAAAAAGAAATGTCTCGTTATGCGGCACGTCGTCTATTCTCAGAGCTTACGCAATTCGTCATGGAACAGGATTTCTCCACGTGCTCAATCTTTCTTTGAAATTTAGATTACTAAGAAGAAGAGGCGATACGTTTATTTATTTAAGAAAATAAACACTAAAGAAGGCCATTCCACGGAAAACGGTGATTTTGTCCCGCACGTGACGGTTCATATATTTCATTAAAAATAATAATTTTAACGGGAAATGAACAAAATTTTGTTGCTGGAGAAACCACAAACGTATGTGGGATGCCTAAAGCAAAATTTTTCGTCATTATCTTTAAAAATTATTACTTTTTAACGAAAATATGATTCATCATGTGCGGGACAAAATGACCTTTTCCGTGGAATTTCCCAAGATCGTTTACAGTACACACTACACGTTCAGTTGCAAATTAAAATTTAAAAAAAAAAAAAAAATAGAATCCCTTAATTTTTGGTGCTTAATAAATTGACGTAATAATCTTAGTAAATTTGCAAAAACAATGAATGCGTGATTTTTTTTTAATAAAAAAATGCTTTTTTTACTCCCACGAAAACTTAAAAATATTAAGAATAATATACATTTACTGGGAGAAAAATGAGGGGGAATTTTGAAACATATGGTATTCTGCCAACATGAAAATTTTTAAATTAGTTGAAACAAAGATGTCGTTGAAAATATTTTTCATACTATTACAAAAACACGAAAATCTATATTTGAAATCGAAAAAAGAAATCGAGCAGATCTATACCAATCCCCCATCTCGATCTCAAACCAAAAAGAAAACCGCTTTTCGTTTTTCTATTACAAGTCCTCCATTTTTTGCCATCCCAATGTTCCACTCATCAAAGCATGGCCATTTTTTCCCCCTGTTCCACTTCGCAGAAAGAAACAGTCTCACTTTCCACGGGAATTATCATTCTTTAATCGCAACCGTGTTTCTCGCACCTGAGCATTGGAAAGTAACCTTAACCTTCCATTTGGAATGAGAGATTAAAAAAAAAAAGAACAAAACCATTGCGGCGGTCACGAGGCGGGAAAAGGCTGGCTCTTCACGAATTGAACTCCTACGGAAAAGATAGAAAAGGTATTATGAAAATAAATTACTTTGCGCTACATATTATTTAATATTTACTTTCACAGAGGCATATTTTAACTAGCTTCACTGGTTCCCAGTGAGTGCGATGATAGTAATTATTGAGGATACGTTTGGATTTCTTCTTTCTTACACTCCATTGTTATCGATTCCGTTTTCGGCGCGACGATTTTTATTTAGCTTGATTCTTTCTGTGAAAAAAATTATCTAGACCACACACAGATTAAACTTATAGCAGTGAATGCTTTACTCAAACACGTATTCCGAAACCGAAATGCTAGTTAAAATTTAAAGTCTCATTCTTTTTTAGCGTAATCGCGGTAGGCCGTGCAACAAAGTTCCAAATAGGAAAATTATTTCCGACGTTAAAAAAAAATAATTATAAGTTTTAAAATAACTTCAATTATTTATAATAACTTCAATTATCATAAAATTACGAAATATCCCATAAAACCTTAAAAAATCTCTAATGATTACAAGAAACGGTTCTTTAGTTGGGTGGTTCGAAAAATTCGATTTTTTTTTTTTTTTTTTTTTTTTCAGTTTTGGAATTGCGTTTCCTCTCCAAAGTTGTAGTTTGGAAAACTTAATGGTGAAAAAAAAAAATCTAAGTTGACATCTTCAGTTCGCGCATAAGACTGAAAGTTCGAAAAAATATGCTAAAAACTGAATTTTTTCAAAAAATAATAAATCTATTTTTTTTAAAAAATGTTTTTGTAAGGCATCAGCCATAAATTGTCAGTACATAGAGTAGTTTGACCCTAAAAAAGTATTTTATAGCTTTTACATAAGTTCTTTCGTTCGCGCATACGCCTTAAATTGGGCTAAAAATCTGAAATTTGAAGCCCAATTTAAGGCGTATGCGCGAACTAAAGATCTTATGTAAAAGCTGTAAAATATTTTTCAGGTTCAAACTACGCTATATAGGGGAGAGTATTGTACCTTGGGACACTGCTAATTTCTAAGAATCTATTTTTAGCAGCCATGATTTTGTAATCCCTAATAGTAACCTTCACCACTCAATGGTGCCCTAGTAAAAATCAGCATCAAATGAATAAAATTGACGATTTTGTGAGAGAAAGAAAATTTCATGACACTAAAGTAAATATTTTCTTCATTTTTATTTCATTTTCTGTCTTTGTTATTTGTAAATTTTCGGGTGCAAAATTGTTTCAAGTATAAGGCTGTTTCCTGAATCGTGAAGACTTTCTCATAGTACAACAGGGTGTGTTCCTAGGTCTACAATAGGATGTTGCACCTTGGGACAGCTTGGAACTTTTAGTTTAAATGGCTGGCAACATTTTATTTTCAAACTGTATGAATTTTTAAAAATATTGCATGGAAGTATGTTGGGGTATTTTAATGTGACATTTAAATTTTAAATTTGATTCAAATAATTGACGTTAAAAATTAAAATATAAAAAAGTGTCCCAAGGTACAATATTCTCCCCCTACTGACTATTTATGACTTGCATTATGAAAAAAAAAAAAAAACAATTTTATTATTTTCTAAAAATTTCAATTTTTAACGTATTTTTTCAAATTTTCAGCTTTATACGCGAATTGAAGCAGTCAAAGATCTTTTTCTTATTATTATTTTAATTTTTTCACAATTGAGGATGCCAAACTACAACTTTTATGAGGTAACGTGATTCCGAAAATAAGAAAATCGATTTTTTTGAACCACCCTACTCTTTAGTTTCCAATTTTTTAAAAAAAAGATTATAATCTCGGATTATTTACTAAACATTTTAAGAAACAACTAGATGGCTCCGTTCCTTCTGGCTTCGTTTACCAACAAAGCTTTCGGCTGCTGAGACTTGGCGATATGTCACCAAATGTGGCACAAATTCGGGTAACTATTACTGATATAAATGGTATAGTTTTTCTACATCTCTGACATTTAAGGTTTGAGGAATGAGATAGGATGGTTTATCGAATGGCTTTCTCCGAATATTCTGTGTTCAACGGTGCAACACACACACATTTACACATACAATTGCGAAAGATTTTAATACCACAGAAAATATTAAAAAAAAAAAAAAAAAAAAAAAGATGCGATCTTGAGTATCGGATTTCTTCAATCGATGGAAATACATAAAACTTTCAAAATCAAACTCTTGTACGGAATAAAAGGCAGTAACCAATGTTTTATCGCACTCCTTTTACTTCTCTGTACAAGGAGCAAACCTAACTTGATAGCGTCATGATGCCATAATTAGAATTTGCATAGCCTTCACAATGCTGCCATGTTAAATTCGTCCCAACTATTTCGAATTAATGCCTGCGTTTAAGTTTCTGATGTTGCACAAATTATTGAAGACTTTACAAGACGAAGGGTTGGCAGGTGTTATTTAAAGGAAATGTCGAAACTTCCAGGAGAAATGAGAAAATATACTCGTAATGTAAGTAACAAGAGTACAAAAATTAAGTATTGTTTAGCGTTCCTGATTCCAAAATTTTTCAAATCTTTTCGACTGGTATATACAGCGTCTATCCCCTAAATCTCCTCTTCTCAAGTCTGCTTTGTGATTTTTACTATGTTTTTAGATTTCGACTTAATTACTTTTTGAAAGTTTTTGTCCAAGTTTCTATTGGCAACTTTTTGCAATCGATTATGGATCATTTCTAGAGTTCTATTTTGTTACATAGGCCGACAGAGTGGTGTAGTGGTTAGACTTTAGTATCTGATGCCCAAAGGCGCAAATTCGAACATCACTCCAGTCGGTGGATTTACAAGATGCAGAAAATTGACAGCGTCCATGTCATATGATTATGCGGCATGTAAAACATGTCTCGTGAACTCGTTTGGCTTGAAGTGCTCTTGGCAAAATTAAGTTCCTAGTGCAGTTTCACCTCGAAGAGAGCCCAGGTGTCTCCATCCTCCGTCTAGTGGGCAAACGGGATGCCGAAATTCTCGTGGTAAAAGCATCTACCTTTAGTGGTGCCACGTAAAAGAATGTATCGGTGGATCGCACTAGCTCTGCAAAAAGTTGTGCCTCCAAAGCAGCCCCATTAGAAAGAAACAAAATTTTGCTGCATAACTGTATGTATGAGCAAAACTCATACATACAGTATGCAGCATGTATGAGTTTTACATACATGCTGCAACTCATACATACAGTATAACTGACCATGTATTGAGAAAGTCTTTTTTTTTTCATTTTCAAAAAAATACCATAGTAAGGTATGTGTTTTTAACATCGTGCTACATTTTTTGTCTTCTGTCAGCAGACGACGCAAAGGTAATCCGTTACATTATATTCCACATTTTTCTGAATCAGCCAACATTATCGAACGTATCCTAAGCTATTAGAACAGCCAGCTTCGTAACAGATTACTAACTTTTAACGACATGCATAAAAGGAAGGCTGAATAAACGGACATGCTCGTAAGCATGGTGAAATTAGAAGCAGAACGAGGAAAAATCACATTGAAAGTTATCATTGATTACCCCTAAGACCAATTCAAACAAACCTGGAAATGGTTCGGCCTGTCATTTGAGCAACAACTCACGCTATACTTCGCCCACTTGTAAGCAGATAACAATTATCATCCACTGCAACGTTAAATTAGGGTATTTTACGACACTAGTGCGAGCACAAACCAGTTTTATTACATTGGACTTACCACCTTCCCGCCCCTCTATCTCGACATTTCTCGAGGTAAATAGTTTTTCCTCCCATTTCTTCCAAGGAAACATTTTCTACAGTTAATGAGTCGTCATTAACGTTCCACAACCACGATTCAGGAAGCAGCAGGTAATCTGATGGAACTTTCCAAGAAACTTTATCGGGGCTTTTCTTTAAAATTCATATTATCGTTCAAAACTGCGTCAAGGAATTTGATCTTGATTTGGTAACTACAAGATCAATTTAGAAGTTCATGAACTAGCAAAGACGAAGGAGGCAATGTTGATCCACATACCCAAAACAACAGGGTAAGGGTACTGGTAACAGACAATGGTCCAGTTACAGGCAGTCATAAGTTTGCATTTAAATGATAAGCCTTTTAGGCGGGTAAAACTAATGTTGCTGTGGCCCATGAATACGGTGCAGACATCTAGCGTTATCAGAATGAATTTTATGAGCCAATAGGGAAGTTTTCGATTTTTCAATTTTATTTTTATATGATAGAGTTTAACATGTATGAACATCATAGGTGAAAAAATTTTTGCGATACGATAAGTAATTTTTTTTAAATTAATTTTTAAAGTTCAAGCGCCTGTGACGTCAGATGGCATAGGAAGTGACGTTATGCGCCTTCCGGTAGGGCAGAAGCCGAAGGTCACGCATTCGACTTCGAAGACGAAACGTAAATGGCTATCTCCTCGCATTTAACTCCTCGCGTTTCTGGAACATTAAACCTCTCATCCTCTCGGAAATATTCGAATATCCTCATTGATGTTACATGAGGAAGATTATTTAGATATTGCTTTAACGAATCCGGTCTCCATAGTGTGTTTAAAAGGATTATTGAATTTCTAAAAAGTATAAATATCAGCGCGCTCAAAATATTCCTAGCGAAAACAAGGGATCTTCGGCGGAAGGCTGCCCGTTCGCGCCCTGTGACGTAGGCTCGTGACGTTTCAGAAGCGCGCACTTTTTGCGCGTGGATTTTTAAAAATTCATTAAAAATCAACCACGGTGTTTTAAATTCGGCGATGGTGAATATTTTAGTTTTGAGGGTCAATTAACAATATCCAATAGCCAAAATATGAACATTTAATAGGTTGCAACTTCCCTATTTACAAAGCAGTGGTTCTGAACAATCGCCACGAGGTCAGCTGGTTGTTTACATTTTTTTGGATTTAATAAGGATTTAGTTCGAAAAATAAAGAACTTTTGCACGTTTTGAAAAGAAAAAGGGAATTTTGTCCATTACTCATCCTTTTCTCACCTTGTCTGTATGGGTATCATCAGATTTTTCTGCGTCTGTTGCTGAAGGTTGAACCTTTTTTCGAAATTCAACAAATGAAAATACTTAACTATTTCAGAGGACCTAGAAGCAGCCAAACGTTAGATGAGATGTAGTTTCATGAGAGAAAAATAGTTTAAAAAGTGTAAATACATTAAAAAGTTCAGAAAATTGAGTTAACCTGAGAGCGATGCCTTAAGCATGTCTGATTGGTGCCGTTACCTTACCTGAGAAGAGCAGCAACAAAATAGTTGATGAAAATTAACTTGCTTTATAAACAATCATATTTTGATGATTTCACTGAACTAATCTAACGTACGGTCCAATCTACAAACAAAGAACGTACAGTTTTGAGGGCGCAAATGAAAAAAGAAAAATTTATGCATCGCGGTTTTTTTCCAGTTTTTCGATTTCGTTTATCATTCCTCACGTAGGCCCGACGAGTTAAAACTTGGTTGGTATCACGAAAATAAAGGATTCCACAAGATAATGAGTGAATATTCGCCAATGTTAAAGCTATATTATGTAAAAAATTATGATCAATGCAGTTAATTTACAAATTTTCAATAAAATGTAAATAATTCTGAGGCATTACCGAAACGTTAATGATGTCACAAATTATGAAATGCTAGGACGGCTCAACCAAAGTATTATAAACTGCTTTGCTGATGCAATCATAAAGACATAATAGTATAAGTCCTTAGTCACCTGGGGTGACTTGAAGCGTGGGGACTCGAAATTATCTTTACAACTTTTTTTTGGTTATTAATTTATGCTATCAATTTTTTCATGTTAAATTATCTAACAACGCAATAAGTCAAACTGAAGTCTACAGAAGTTAGTCTGATTTCTTTGACGTCAAGGCAATTTATAGTACTTTGTTTACTAATTTCTTCTAGTTCAATACTGATGAATGCTGCTGTTTTCAGTTCTCCAATCATTCTACTGATGGACTACTATTATCTCTTGATCAGTATATGTCTCACAAAGTAGCGACTCAAGTGTTGCTTTTCTATAACTTATGACGCATCTCTGAATAACGGGGGGGGGGGGGGAGACATAAAGAGAATACATTTTTCCCTTTTTATAAGTTTTCCTAGTTTGAAGCAATCTTAACCTTAAAAAACAAAACTTTGACCGCACTTGCCTTTTTTTACCAATTTCTCCCAGTGTTCTACTGATGAATACTGCCGTTTTCGTTTTTCTCCAGCCAGTCTACTGATGAATACTAATATCTCCTGATTCCCTATCGAGGAATGCATTGCAAAAACCGGCAAACGAGTGCACAATGTTATCTTTATATCTTTACTAATAATAAAGCTGAAAGTCTCTCTGTCCGGAGGATGTCTGGATGTCTGGATGTCTGTAGGATGTCTGTAGGATATCTGTGACGAGCATAGCGCCTAAACCATTCGGCCGATTTTCATGAAATTTGGCACAAAGTTAGTATGTAGCATGGGGGTGTGCACCTCGAAGCGATTTTTCAAAAATTCGATGTGGTTCTTTTTTATTCCAATTTTAAGAAAAAAACTATCATAAATTACGAAATTATCATAACGTGGAACCGTAACATGGGCACAAGCCAATTGGCGAGATACGAAATTATCATAACGTGGAACTGTAACGTCGGTACAAGCCAATTGGCGAGAAAATTCACCATACATTATTTGTAAATATAAAAGCGAACCAAAAGACCTTTAATTTTTCTATTACGGGCGAAGCCGTGCGGGTGCCACTAGTTAATAATAAAGCTTAAAGTCTCTCTGTCTGGATGTCTGTGACGCGCATAGCGCCTAGACAGTTCGGCCAATTTCTATGAAATTTGGCCTAAAGTTAGTTTGTAGCATGGGGGTGTGCACCTCGAAGCGATTTTTCGAAAATTCGATTTTGTTCTTTTTCTATTTCAATTTTAAGAACACTTTCCGGAGCAAAATTATCATAAGATGGGCGAGTAAATTACGAAATTATCATGACGTGGAATGGGAGAGCGAATGAACATAGCCAATTGGTTAGAAATTCGTCATTCATTATTTGTAAATATGCAGGCGAACCGAATGACTTTTTAATTTTCAATTACGGGCAAAGCCGTGCGGGTACCACTAGTATATTCATAAAACAGTGTCTCAAGAGCGGCTTTTCCCAAACTTATAAAGCATTCCTAAATTTAAAATAAAGGGGGGGGGGGATTGAGAGAGATGCCACGTTTCATTTATCATGATGAATTTTATTTATAGTTCAATACAGTCTCAACCTAAAAAAATAAAATGTCCTCAGTACTTGACCTTTTCATTCATTTCTCTTAGTCCACTGCTAACGAATACTTCCGTTTTCTAGTTTCTCCAGTTAACCGATGATTACTTATATTTTTTAATCCTCTACTGGTAACTGCATCGCAAAAATAAGTAAACGAGTACACTGCGCTATGCACTCGTGAGGCAGCGTCCCAAGAGCTGTTTTTCTAAAACTTAAGAAGCGTTTCTGGAGAACAAAAAATAGAAAGAGAGACAGACAGAGAGATGCCACTTTTTAATTAAAATGATTACTTTTGTTTATACTTCCAGGCAACCTTAAATAATAAAATTTCTGCAGCACTTGACCTTTAGATCAAAGCTTCCGAAATCGAATTAAACTCAGAGGAAAAAAGTGTAATTCAATTTCATGTTTGCTTCCCTTAACAACATGTGTAGAGTAATTTTAGGATCACAATGACTACCGATAACGCAACATATTTTATTTCTGAGTCGTAAAACTGACTGGATAAGATGTGAAGCCTTTTATTCCCATCCGAGTTTAAGAGCCGCCATTAAAAAGACATCATAATCAAGAGAATGCGCGGTCGGCTGATTAATACAATAATGATAATAATGGTCTTGCTACCGTAAAAGAATGGAAGAAGAAAACTGTTCTTTATCCTCTTCATTGATAACTTTCAAATATTTTTTACAGCGATCTTGACTGCACAAGTTGCAAACATTCTAATTTGTTTTGAATTTCCATTAATTTATTCACGTTTTTATGGCTAAGAATGCTATTCCGATTAGGCTTAACGTTGCTGTGGTCTAAATTCTTTTTATTTTTCTCTTTCGAAGAAGTATTCATAATAGGCTATAAAATATTTCGACCAATATTAACCTTCATGGAAAAACATTATAATTGCGTTACTTTTACATTTAACAGAAGGCTAATAAAAATTCTTTTGACAGAGCTCTCTCTCATAAAACTCTAAAAATGAATATGCAAGATGATGATTATGAAACTTTGCATTTCAAACAGGAATATCTTAATGTTTCTTAATTTTAAATATGAGGTAGTGAGAAGCAAAGGGATGCAGTTAGCAAAATTAAAAATTTGGAGATAACCAGTACAAATGGTAGGTGAACCTCTCCTCTGTCTTGGGGCAAGAGATTGTACTAGTAGCCCTGGTAGGTGCTGCTGTATAGCATGATTTAGAAAAAAAATTCAATGAAAGTTTACCTAGGATCTGATCTTTAAACGCGTTTGACTCGAAACTTGAAATAGTACACTTGCATCCCTTCGCTTCTCACATCCTCATATGTTAAAGAAAATATATCCCTTTGAAATGACAAAGTTACCTTAAAAATTTTCCACGAAACAAGTATAGACTTTGCTAACACTTAATGACTAAAGAAATCTAGACGAACTTCTTAAATTAAATCATCAATAAATCTCTTAAGCCGAATACCTACAAAGGCTCATACTTACGTTATTTACAACAGTTTTTTTTTTCCTCCTTTTGAATACACCAATCATTCTTTCGTAGCGGGAAACAGTTTGAACAGCATTAAGATAGAAAAATTATGAATTTATTATTAAAGTTTTAAATAGAGTTTCATGCGAAGCAACTTGTGCATTTGCAAACTCAATCATATTGTTGCCATTTCAGTTTAACTGAAGAAGCAAATGTTATTTATTAAAATGTAATGAGAATGAAAAAAAAATACCATTAAAAATTAACAGTTGGTTGAAAGTAGGGCGCTACCAGCGAAGAATTTTCAGGGTTAAAACCCTTACCAGAACCCTTCTAAGCCATTTTAACAATATGTTATTAAATCTACAATTACAAACCCATAACCGGAGCTAAAGCAGATTTGAAAGCTGAAATAAAAATTCGCGAAGAAAAAGAAGAGGGACATTGTTTTCTCAGGATATAAAACTGCGCGCTAAAAGGCTAGACCATTCTAAGAAGGGTTGAATGTGTCATCACTAGCAACCATTTTATTAATAAAACATTGAAAGAATGTTAAATATATTAAAATTGTATCACAATTGTTCTTTTTACATACATAGTTGAGAATGTTTTTTTTTTCCTTCCGATTTACATTTTGGTGAAAACACTGTACTACATCTATAACTAAATCTATATTAGTCAGTCTTTCTGATGAGTTTTTTTTTTTTTTTTTTTTTTTTACATCATGACCAATAAAATGTAAGAAGGGACAAAAGTTTAATGAACATTCGTATCATTAAAAACAGTTGACAATTTTGAATCTTCTGCATCTGCTTCAAACCAAGCTGTAACTCAGAGCACCGCTAAAGTTTTCCAGCCCCAAGGTAAAGGGAAATAATGACAGGAAAAGGATCTTATATGATGAAGAAAGTCTTCCAGATGAACTTTCAGGGATATCATGATATCATTGCTGGTATCCATGACCAATTAAATGTAAGAAATTACAAAAGTTTAATGAAAACTCTAAAAGTTTTTAAAAAAAGCTGCTTCAGCTTCAAACCCAGCTGTAACTTAGAACACCGCTAACTTTTCCAGCAGTTGACTCAGGCACGTCTCCATGGCCACTTTCGACCCCGGAAAAAATCCGCTTTTCACCGCATTCCGGTTATTTGTGCGGTACATGTGGAATTTCTCTCCTCCTGCTTCCTTCTGGAGTAAAAGCGGAGTTTTTACTCAGAATGCATTACGCGAAACAAGTTTGTCTACTTGCTGGGTATAACCGCTAAGAATGCTGGGTAAAAAACCTCTTTTTACATGTAAACGGAGAATTTTTCAACTTTTTTTTTTTTGAGCCGAAGCGGTTATTTACGAGGTAGAAAAGTGTGTTGTGAAAGCGGCTATAAGGAAAATGAAAAATGATAAAACAGAAAAAGGTTCCTGTGATGGAGACAGTCTTCCAGATCTGCTTTCATTGATATCATTGCTGGTATGTGGTATCCATGACCAATAAAATGTAAAAAAAGACAAAAGTTTAATAAAAATTCATAAATGTGAAAAAAAAGAAAATCTGTTTCAGTTTCAAATTTAGCTGTAACTCAGAACACTGAAAAAGTTTCCAGCAATTGACTCCTAAGGAAAACGGGAAATAATAAAGCAGGAAGAGGTTCCTGGGATGGAGACAGTCATCCAGATGAACTTTCATGGATATCATTGCTTGCATCCATGACCAATAAAATGTAACAAAAGACAAAAGCATAACAAAAATTCGTAAAAGTAAACATAGCTGACAATTTTGAATGTTCCGCTTCAACTTTGAACCCAGCTGTAACTTAGGACACCGCGAACTTTTCCAGAAATTGACTCATAAGGAGGATGAAAAATGATAAAACACAAAAAGATTCCTGGATGGAGATGGTCTTCCAGGTGAACTTTCATGGATATCATGGCTGATATCCATGAACAATAAAGTAAGAAGTTACGAAAGTTTAATGAAAATTTATAGAAGTTTTTAAAAAAATGTTCTGCTTCAGCTTCAAACCCAGCTGTAACTCAGAACACCGTTAATGTTTCCAGCAATAAGGAAAACGGGAAATAATAAAACAGAAAAGTTTCTCAGGATGAAGAGTCTTCCAGATGAATTTTCATGAATATCATTGCTGGTATCCGACCAATAAAATGTAAGAAACAAAAGCTTAATAAACATTTTAAAAGTCAAAAAAAATTGACAATTTTGAAACAATGATAATCTTCAAACTCAGCTGTTACTCAGAACATCGCAGCAATTGATGCATAAGGAAAACGGGGAATAATAAAACAGAAAAAGATTCCTAGGCTGAAGACAGTCTTCCAGAAGAAATTTCATGGATATCATTGCCGGTATCCATGACCAATAAAATGTAAGAAGAGACAAAAGCTTAATGAACATTCGTAAAAGCCAAAAAAGGTTGACAATTTTGAAACAACGACAATCTTCAAACTCAGCTGTTACTCAGAACATCGCAGCAATTGACTCATAAGGAAAAAGGAAAATGATGAAAAAAAAAAAAAGTCCCTGTGACGGGGACAATCTTCGCTAGACATGCCCTCCAGAGCTCCCGATGAAAATGTCGAAGTCATTAGATGTGCGCAGTAATTAACGGTACATCGGTTTGCGCCGCAGACGCTTCGCATAACTCATGTGCATAACGAGCACCTTTCTCTGGACTTAATGAAGGGGTCGGGATTGCGAATTTTTTCGGGAACCGGTCGGAAGGGGAGGGGGTCCTGATCATGCTCAGCCAGAACCAGGTTTTGAGTAACACAGGTGTTCCAGGAATGCCACTTCAGGTAGCCAGCCACGGCATTTAAAAGCTCCGAGGATTCGCGACAAATAATTACAGTGCTGCTCTTTCGTTGCGCGGAGTTACAGGGGCTAATTTCGCGACAGAGATCTCTAATGGATGTTTTTTTATTCACCCCCTTCTCGCCGCTCGTCCCCCCCCCCCCCTGGAAGCTCGTAATCATAGCGTTTCGGATTTTTAATGGGATGGACCGCATCACTCCGGGCGATGTCACTTACTGTCTGCTCTGCGCAATTGGTTTTCTCTGAACTTACGATCTGAATAGCTTCATGCTTAATGTCGTATTGCTTCAAGTTAACTCATTTCTGAAGACAGAGAAGAAAATGAAATGGAAATCGCGTGTATATCTTAATCTTTCCCCCTCCCTTTTTGGCAGTTAGAGGTCTTAATGTTTCAAACTTCTGTCCCCAATTATGCTAAGGCAGTTGAGCAGAAATATTTCGAAGGAGGGAGGATGGACATGGCTTCGAACAAATGTTTTATTTAAGAGAAGATACACAATATTTGAGCATTTGAGGAACTACAATGTGCAGAAATAATTACCGCACAAATCGCAGTTTTTGAGAAAGTGGGACATCTAAATAAAGTATTTAATCATCGTTGGTTTTTCAGTTAGTTAAGAGGTCTTAATATTTCAAACTTCTGACCCCAAATTATGCTAAGGCAGTTGAACAGAAATGTTTCAGAGGAGGGATGATGGACATGACTTCCAGCAAATGTTTTATTTAAGAGAAAATACACAACATTTAAGCATTTGAGGAACTACAATATGTAGAAATAATTACCGCACAAATCGCAGTTTTTGAGAAAGCGGGACAGCTAAATAAAGTATTTAATCATTGCTGGTTTTTCAGTTAGTTAGAGGTTTTAATATTTCAAGCTTCTATCACCAATTATGCTAAGGCAGTTTAGCAGAAATATTTCGGAGGAGGGAGGGTGGAGACTGGGCATGGCTTCGAACAAATGTTTCACTTAGGAGAAGATACACAATATTTGAGGAACAAAAATGAACGGGACATCTAAATAAAGTATTTAATCATCGTGGGGTTTTTTTTTTCTTTCTTTCTTTTTCTTTAAGCAAAAGATATTGTCCCCTCCATAAACTCCGTTTCATAAAAGGATTGAAATCTAATTGCATAGAAATTGTTCAGTTAAGTTTCATATTTTTTCTAGCAGCGACAGAGTAGCTTCGATTATTTTAAGAAAACTAGTATGAATCTTGATTTTATGACAGATCCTGTAGGAATGTTAAGCAAGAAGAAGGCCATACCAAATAGCAGACCATACTGCATCCTAAAGCTTGGATGCGGTAAACGAAAAATCGGGTCTTTTAAAATGTTTTCTGTGCTCCCATAGTTCGCATAAAGATACATTTTGTCTTATATTGTGTCGTGACTATGGAAACAATCATAGATACGTTAGTAGTTTATTAAAAGCGAGGCAAATTTAGTAAACGTACAATGCAACAAATTTCATAATAATCCGTAGTCGTTCTGACGTTCTTGCAATGTTTTAAAGAAAGATGCCACGCTCAGCCTTTACAATCACGTAGAAGTATTAGTCTTTGTTTTTCAATATAAAAGTTAAGGATGCATTATATTGTGCATATACATAAAGAGTGTCCCAAAATTAACGCAAGATTTGAATTTGCCGCCATTTTTGCAATAAATGGTTGGCAACCCTGAAAAAAGAACAATTTGACAGCTGAGAGTTTAGGGTAATCAAAAATGGAGCGTTATACGATACAATAATGCGCTTTCATTATTGAACAATTGTTTCAAAAATAATGAAAGTTGAGGCTGGTCAAGCAGTTACTGTTATTGGCGCTCGGTATCGCAACACGGTAATGCACGGGTGGTTGTGGGCTTGTTGACATAGACCTTTGAATTCAAATAACCCCATAAGAAGAAATTTAAAAATGCTAAATCACACGATCTAGGGTGCCAATTCTGATGACCGAAATGAGAGAGTACGCGACTAGAAAATGCCTCATGCAGTAATTGAAATGTTTCACTCTCTCTAGCTGTATGGTACAATAACACCCCATTTTTACTAACCCTAAACTCTCAACTGCCAAATTGTTCTTTTTTTCATGGCTGCCAACAATTTATGGAAAAAATGGTGGCAAATTCAAATCTTGCGTTAATTTTGGGACACCCTTTATATGCAAGGTGTGGTAGAAAAGTAATTACACTGATTTTTTACTTTTATTACGACAGTTTAGCATCGACCATTGACGGAGTCTTATTAGTAGCACCAAAGACTTCAAATAGTGACTATGACCGGTCACATTCTCACATCTTTTCGGATATGCATGTTCCACAGCAGTCAAAATCTGAAGCAATTTTAGAATATTTTTTAGTTTGGAGAAAAGAAAAAAAAAATCGCAAAGAATGAGATCAGGCGAATAGTGATATTGGAGAACTACAGTTTTTGTAGTTGAAATGACTTCGTTTACAAATTTCATCTCTTTTCTATTCTTCGCCATCCGAAATTGATTTTCTGACAGCGAAAATCTTGAATGGAAATGTTCCCCATTTCAACTTTTCACGGCTAACGAATGCCCCAAGTTAACACGAAACTTTGGCACAAGTTTGCTCCAAATTGTGATGCTCATTATGCGTAATACAAAATGAAAACAAAACTTGACAGATGACGTCCTTAACACATTGACTGCGTCGTCGACACCCTATGTATGGACTTCCTGCGCTAAGCTAATTATTTGAAATAATTTGAAGGAAAAAAGTTTCATAGGACTTTTTCATGAATAATACAGCATACAATGAAGGTCTACAAGAGCAGGCTTAGGGAGGGTTGGTGAAATTAGTCTCTTCGTTGTCGATCTCCTAGTCGCTCAAGTTGCAAATATCAATGTCATCATCGTCAACTAGTTCATCATCCGATAAAGTAACATAGTTCACTGCATCTTCGAGCGACATATACTTACATTTGCTCATTTTACGTTTTTATTTACTCACAGACTACAGCACAAAAAACTCGCGCGCTATATCATTTGTTCGCGCGCACGCCTGCTTGCATCAGAAAATGTTTTCACAGCAAACGCAGTGGAGGACGAGTTATCTCGTCCCTTGCGCATACAGCATAATTCTGGAGGACGAGTTATCTCGTCCTTAGCAGTCAATGTGTTAGAAATCACGCTGTGCCACTCACAGTACAGAGTTCGAACTCGGATTGAGCATCTAATGGAACTTGTCTTATAAAGGAGACCAACAAAGCAATGCCCTTTCGCTCACAGTGGAGTCAGTCTCATATTTTTTGGACACAATATACATAATACGCTCAGGATGACAACTATTGAGCTATGTTAAAAACAAATAAATGAACAAAAAAACGTTGCTAACTTTTGAACTAATTAAGAGCGAGTCAATTCAAACTTTGCGAATACATTCAGGGTTCATTTTTTTCTTAAATTGGTTTTCTTCTTTGAACATGCGCATTATAGTTTATTAAGTGGTGAAATCGTCGAAATACAGCGCTTTTGAGCGTATATTGATTGTCAAGGCCGAATATTAAGATGAAAACGGCCCAAATGCAACTTAAAGGAAATGTGTGACCGAAAACAAGCTGAAGACAGCTGGTCGGAGAGTCCGAGTGCTATACCAATCGAAAATGTAGCAAATAAATGTGTGTTAACTTTATAAAAAAAATGATCTCATCTCTACTATCAAAAGTGACCAAGAGTTGATAAAATGTGGTTCGTGCAGGACTTCATCAGACTGACAGTGTCTTCGAGTTTCAAGAAGAGCACTTTGGAGAGTCCATGTTCATTATGATGGCGGTACCCAAAGACTACTGGAAAGGGAACCTCTTGGCACCTTAAATTCTCGTGATCTTGGTCTAAACTCTTGTGGCTCACTTCTGTGAGTATTCTTAGAGAAAATATTACGAAAGTTACCCCAAAATCATCACTGGCTTAAAACAGCTGTTCATGACATCATCCAAAGCATAGATATTTGAAACTTTGCGAGTTTGGTAGAATTTGGCTATTCACCTGCGTCATATTAAAGCCATTGATGGCGATGGCAAACATGCTATATGCTTCATCTAAATGTCTTACTTTTGAAACTTGATAAAATTTTTGAATTCATTAGTTCTTGAACATTTCAATCGAGTTCAGTATATTAGAAACTTTGATGAAAGATGTGATTGCAAACGTCGTCATATCCATTGAGCACTAGGATTATTATTTATTCCAACATTAAAAAGGTCACACCAAACTATGACCAAGGGATTTATGTCAGTTTGTTTTTATGAAAGAAACCTTTTAATAAAATGCCCCCTCCCCCAACTTTCGCAAAAGTCAAAGCCCGATTAAACAAGTTGCTTCCAGATTAATAAGATTAACTGCAGAAGATACCAGGAAGCAGTAGAGGTGGAAGAAAAAAACTTGCGCAACTGAAACTTCAATTCCCCCAAAACATCACATCACGTTTTCCGCGCAATTTAATGCAACACCTTCATTCCAAGAAGAGCAACTTCAAAAGCCTTTAGCAACCTAAATAGCTTACAATGGTGTTACGGATAAATGTTTCTGCTTCAATTGCTTCAATTAAGAGCAATTACGTTGCAAGACTCGGGTATAAGCGAACAATGAATTCCCTTTGTTTTCCCCTAAACGTCCATCTCTATGGAAGTTTCTTCTTTGCTGGAAAAATTAATTGAAAAAGTTGTCAAGTAAACAAGAATGGATGAAATAAAGTGATCATTTTGTGTTTTAATGAACATCAAGATATATCCCATTGTTTTGACAATATGTTGGAATTAGGCTTTATTATGCAAATGGGAACCGATTCCTGACTTCTGCTTTCCTTTCGTTAATTTCTACATATTATTAAAACCATAAAACGTGAGGCGATTGAAAATGTTGGCCTAATTATAAGATCTAATTATTTTCTATCACTTGGTGTATTCTTGCTTAGTATATTAATGTGACGTAAATAATTGCTTGCTTTTAATTAATGAAGTAAACGTTGATTAAATGGAATCAGCACGGCTTGAGTTATTTTCAAGAATTTATGTTGTTTATCAAGTAATTGACTTTATCAAAAACGGAAATCAATGAAAATATTCACATTTTCAACAGCAATTATCTGCCTGGAAATTGGGTAAAGATTGAAGTTGACTTTTGTTTTAAAACGTGCACTGTCCGTTCTTGAAAGCCGTGGCCAGCAATCGCGAAGGATTCCACTTTAAGGGGGTCCGGGACACAAAATCCTCAAATTTTGCAATTTTTTTTTTATAATTTGAAAAATTGCTCCGTTTTTTTCTGCTTAAGAGGACGTTTGAATCTTGTTTCTACCTTAAATATAACGAAAGTTATAGTTATTTTTGTTGCATGCATCTAACGAATGTGTACATAAGTTTAAAACTTTAAACGCGTTTTTCTCCATGATGCAATTTTTCCCGATTTCTTGCATTCAAACTCTTATAAGTCAGGAACCGATAGAGATAAAGTAATGAAACTTGGAGCATATCTTTTTCAAGCAATTTACTTTAACTTTTATTCGGCGAATTTGAAAAAAACGTTTACTTCAAAAATTATGATTTTTTTAAAAAAAAGTATCTTCGAATTTTTCGAAATTTTTCTTCAAATATTTTTTATTTTTTATTGAATCAATATTTTTAAAATCGCCGAATAAAAATTAAAGCTTAGATATATGTGCATACTTTTTTGAAAAAAAATTGAAAATTGACCAACAATATTTTGAGTTATAGCAATTTAAAGCAACCCCATTTTTTTGAAAAAAACTAATTAAATTTAAAGAAAAAAATAATTTTTTTTCATATTTATGTTATGATTTTGTTTATTAAATAAATGATGAATCAGTTCAAAAAATTTCAAAACTCTAAAGTACATAATAAAAAAATTTTCAAAATGTGTCCCGGACCCCCTTAAAAGGGTTCGTTAAATTAAAATTTGTTTTTAAGGAAATGCACAACGGCAACACTTCTAGTACAAGCATATACCGACAGCACGAGTTATCACAACCAGAGACTGTAGTTTCGTTCTTGTTATGGGCCCATTCGTCTGGAATAATCAATAACCGAACTGGAGGCAGATGTCGTCTCAAATCTCATTGAAGCTGAGAATGCCAAGAAACCGATAGACGAAGTAAATTTATCTCGCCAGCCTTTGCCCTCATTTTACGAGTTGAACCGCACCATGCTGCGGCGGACTCTCGTTAGTGAGATAAAGTTACTTTATCTACCAATTTCTTGGCACTCTTAGCTTCTGAGAAGGCATCTGCCTCCAGCTCGGCTATTGACTATTCCTGACTGATGAGTTCATAACAAGGACGAAACTAAAGTCTCCGGATGTGATTACACCGGGCTGTCGGGATATTGCATGTCTGCCTTTGCCCTGATGGGCGGTAACTTACTGCTTAACACTTCTAATATCCGATATTACTTCCCAAGATTCGATAAGAAAGAGAAACTTTAAAAAATATGTAGGACTCGACCGATGCATCGGCGCCGATGGTTCAACAATTTACCCATCGGCGGCCGATGCTAACTTGCAGGAAACATCAGCCCATCGGCCTTAAAAAACACCGAAAAGCCGATGGAATAGGCCGATGTTTTTGAAAAAAAAGGACCTTTGCTGTTTTACTTTTTAATACAAAGTAAAGGGAGTTATTGTTTTCATATAAAATTGTTTACTTAAATTTCAGTATGAATTTCTATTTTAGTCACCCCTGAAAGAGTTTTTAATACTGCATTCAGGTACCAAACAAGTTAATTATTGCGTTGTTTCTTGCAGCTGGATGTACGTATGTATATCTCTCATAAGTCATAACTCAAAAATGGTAAGCTGTAGAAGGATAAATTTTCGCATGTGCGGTGTGCATACGTTCCAGTTGTGCACTTCCCTTTTTGTTTTCGATCGCGTGTTCTGAAAAGCCTGTTTACTCATTTTTTGTGGCTATAAATTACTTATTTCAATTTAAAACTAATATAGCTTCTCAGACTTACGATCATTTGGTGACATTTTGCCGAATTGGAGACCATGGAAACAAATATGAGATGGCGAAACCGGTTTTGTTTCATTTTGTTAGATTCCCGTTGAACCGACGGTAATTTTTAATTTTTCGATATTTGTAATATGAATCACAGTAATGCAGTCTTTTCTATATCGCTTCGGCGGAGCTGCAAGTTTGGGGCCCGTCGAAATACATTTTGGGGCCCTATTTCTCTATCACAGAAGTTGTAAAACAGTTATCATAAGCATTTTTTTAACTCCTACGGTGCCCCTATAGTTATGGAGCCTCTCGCGGAATTGCAACATTTGCTATATTTTAAACCCGCCACTGCACGTCAAAACAAACTCTGGTGAGAGTTTTGAAAGGGTTTTTCTGCTTAATGTCTATGATTATTTTGAACTCTATTTTTACGACTATTTTTTGAATTTCCAAGAACACTTGTGTGCTCCTCCTCCCACTCCCTCAATTTCTGAAATTAAACTCTAGTTGTACTTCTGAGTTGTTTAAAACTAACACCATGCATAAAATTAAAGATTTTTTTTTCAAACTTTATCTATTGTTTAGAAAGAATTTAAAGCATTAATGTAAGAAATTGATTAAAGACGTTTTTGAATGGTAACATAATTCGGAAATCAAAGGGACTTTTGAATTTTTTCTTCGGAAGTACTGAAGTAGATTCAGGAACTCTTTTTTGGTGTTGGTGGTAACGGTTCTGTATTAAAAAAATGTGACCGAGGTGTCGGAAAGAAGTGTCCGTCTGTCTCCAAAATCAGAGTGTGAGCCCCCTAACCCTCCCTCGTCGTTTCAAGCATTTCTTAAATATTTAGCGATTATTTATTTTGGGCAAAAAATTTCATTTTACGTATTTTTTGTACTTGTTTCACCAATGTTTCGTAATGCGCCATTTTTTTGCATAACTAATAGCGATCGATTTTTTCTGTTGTAACTCTTTTTATGTATTTGTATTAAATCAATGTATAAGTTATTTTCGTTTTTTTTATAGAAGTTTCAAGGATTTTCTTTTATACATTTTTTTAAATTTCAGAAAATTATTGTTAAATGGAAAAATTTAATTTGAACTTGTTTGTAAAGCTTCATAAATGATTGAACAATCAAATTGTTCAATATTATGTGTGCAAACATCAGATCAAGTACTATATGTATTCAGTTTTTAACTTGGTGTAAATATTGAGTTTTTTTTATTGTAGCTGTGTTTTAAAACCTCGAAAGGAAGACAAAAAAAGGAAGAACCTCGCTCTTTTCATGGCTATTTCTTTTTTCCGCAAAATTTACGTCACTCTTATAGCTTTTATGAAAAATGCAAACTTTTCTATTCATAAATTTTAAATTAATATAAAAATATTCCTATTATGATTTAATATTGTAAGTTATCTGTTACTTTTTCTGTTTAATTTGATGACTAAAAAATGTCTGCGAGCAATCTTTCCACTTTAATTGCGTAATTTGTTGGCGGTTTCATGGTTTTATTCTTATTTAATTAATTAATTAATTTATTTTTTTTGAATGATTGAACAACATAATTTAATGTTTTTTTTAAACTATGTTTAGTATAACTAAATCCGTACATTATTACAATATTACGGAAAAATCTTAGTTATATTATAGTGCCTAGGCACTATAGTTATGTGTTCAATTTAAAAAAAAAACAAAACAAATCAATTGGTTATTAAACAGTCTCTTTGTTTTTCTTCCTTCCTTCCTATCTTTCTTTCTTTCTTTTTTTTTTTTTTTTTTTGGCTGTTGTTCTTTCTCTTTCATCATACAGCAGTCAAAAAAGGAGAAGCATAAATGCACCCTATACAGATTGTACGTAGTACGATCCAAAAGTTCGGGGACAAGCTGTATAAAACCTTACCCAAAGTAGTTCACATTACCGAAGCATATCCACCTTCAAAAGGTCACCTTGAGGGACTATGTACTTCTGCCAGTGTTCATATAACTTTTGGAAACACTCTTGGAAGCCATTTTTCGCTACCTTCTATGATGCAGCTTTATCTTCTCCTGGGGGCGGAAGAAAGCGGCGTCCATGCAAATGTTTTTTTGCTGGGAACAGGTAAAAGCACACGGAGCTAAGTCCGACGATATGTTATGTTATTTACTTGTCATATCAGAGTATTGACCAATCGAACCGTGTATCCTCAACATGAAAGTCGCCTTCTTCCCCACGATGAAGTTATAGCAGCAGCGCAAGAGGCCTTACAGGAGGTTGCGAAAAATGTCTTCCAAGAGTGCTTCTAAAAGCTATCCGAACGTTGGCAGAAGTGCATATAGTCGCTCAAGGTGAGTGTTTTGTAGATAGATGTGCTTCGGTAATGTGAACTATTCAGGGTAAGGTTTTACACAGCTTGTCCTCGAACTTTTAGATCATACTACTTACGTATGAGTTTTCAACTTACTATTTCATAACGTTTTTGAGTAATGCAAGATTACGCGCATGAAGACATCACAAGAGAATTTGCGATAATTAACTGAGGAGGCGTTCAAAATGGATATTTCGGTCATCTATATGGTCTTAGGTATATATGCATGAACAGATGTGCCAAAAAAAACTTGTGAAATTTAAATTGGGTGATCGTAAAATAGAAATTTAGGTCGAAATCTGTTTTTTTTTTTTTTTTTTTTGGTGATTACAATTCCTTATTCGTAGAAAGGAAGAAAAGTGAAATGAATCAATGATCCTTTAAATCCCTGACAATCTTATCAATTTATTTCTATTTGATTTTTTTTTTTTTTTTTTTTTTTTTTTTTTTTTTGCCATCGGCCAACGGCATCGGCCATCGGCAATCGGCCATTTGAAGGAAAACAATCGGCCATCGGCCATTTTCGAACAATCGGCCAACAATCGGCATCGGCCAAAAAATGGCATCGGTCGAGCCCTAAAAATATGTATGTAGATAAAATAAAGTACATATATAAAAGAGAAACATCAATGCAAACCCGCACTCATCAATCCTGATTTTTAAAAGTAAATAAATAAATTCCCTCATTGCTGTCTCTTCACCCCATTTTGATAAAATCAGAGCAGACCTGACGCATGCGCTAATTCACGTAAGGTTTTACGTAAGGAAATCAGATAGCACAACTTTTAATTACTCTTTGAGATAAGACATAAGTACCTTCTGAAAGAAGAAAAAGAATAATAATTTTTGCAATTTAGTTCCTTAGATTCACAACCGAGCGTTTACTGCTGCCATTACAAATTTATAGTTCACAAGTTGATTTTCAGCGACATACATTAGAAGTAAAGGTGTCCTACTCATGTAGTACCTCTTGTTTAGTAGTTTACTGCTGATTGCACTGTCGAAAGACAAAGATAGTTTTATTCCAATTTCTTTTACACGAAGTTCTTTTCCAAATAACAATGGCTAATCTTGAAGCTTCGGATTGGAAAATAATCACATGAATGCGTGATTCATTTGTTTCATATTAAAAATATTTACTAGTGGGTATTACAAACAAATTGGATTTTTATTTTTAATTTTGCTAACATAATGTATCATAAATGTAAATAATTTTAAAATGGATTTCACTCTAATACTTTTGAACTAAAAACTTAGAAATATTTTTCAGAAGAAAACTTTTTTTTGTCAATAATAATGAAATATATATTAAAAAGCATGAGCTTTATGCATGAAATAGAAAAAAGTCGGAAACAACGTTTAAAAGGTCAAATAAAAGATTGAAAAGTTAAAATGCAAACATGTTTCAGAGGCAATAGCCTCCTTCAGGAGGTTATTGCCTCTGAGATATGTCTGCATTTTAACTTTTCAATCTTTTATTTGCCTTTTATCTAATAATGAAACATAATCATCAGACAAGAAAATCTATGAAAAATTTATTTTATCAATTTCGAGTGAAAAACAGCATTCATTTTTAAATTTCCAAAATTTTTATTAGCACAAACAGAAGCAGCGCAAGCCTTAAAAAAACGAATTGCTAATGACTTTTGCGCATGCTATTTATTATAATATCCCCAAACAATAATTTCATTTTTTATACTTTTCGACCAGGGACTGCAGCGGATGACATAACAGAATTACAACAGGTAACTGTCATTAAATACAGTTCTAGCAATGTCTTCAAGGCATTCGGCTTCCACATTACCTATGCTATGTCACCACCCGAGGACACATTTTTACTCAGAACATGGAAATTTTTCATCTGGTAAACAACTACATGTCGCCACCGAGACAAAGATGTATTTAAAAAGCGATGATTGGTGGATATACCCAAATGATCAGCTCGTTAAGCCAAAGAACTTCTGTTTTCAGCTCTCATTTCAATTCGCTTCAAGCGAAATGAAATTTCGGGACATTTCTTTTGTTATGGCGAAGAGGTCGCTGGGCGGAGAGATTTCATTAGTGCATATGCAATTTTAGGCAATTATGCGAAGACATTGGAGAAGTGTATGAAAGTCAATACCATTTGACGAATTTCGGGTGCTTTTTGAATTCACGAAATGATTTAGTGTGATGTAAAATAATTAGGTACTACGCTAAGACTGCTCGTAACTACGCGAATAACTGTCTGTTAGGCAAAACAGCCAACTTAACAGAAATTGCAAGAAAAATAATAAATAAATTGTATAATACATTGATTGCTTTAACTGTAAGTCAGCTAGATAGTTAACTTTTCAGAAGGTAATAAAATATTTTTTGATCTATTTCCCGCTGTGTAGTTAGCGAGTTTTGATACAATGAATTTCTCTGTTTGTGAGCAACATATGGAGTTGCTCGTTTTTTCTAAAGATGCCGCTTGGAAAGATAACCTAGTTAAGGGGGAGGGGAAGTATCTTTCCCAAAGTTGTGCGGGTACAAACTTTCTGTGATTTCAGTTTTTGCTTACGTTTAAAAAGAAATAAAGTAGTTAAATTTTTGCTTAAGGCTTTCACGGCCGGCGTCAATATGAAGAAATAACATTCCTGGGCTTATTGGCCATGGTCTAAAGGAACAAGAAAATCCAGACATTTCGTCAAGCTCTGCGGCTGATACCATCAGTGGATGAGTTCGGTGTGACTGTAGATGACAGTCATCACTGATGATGTCCACCACAGAGCTTGACGAAATGTCTGGATTTTCTCTTTTCTTTAGACTACGGCCAATAAGCCCGGAAATGTTATTTCTTCATAGTTAAATTTTTATTTAAAGTTCAAGAGAGATTCTAAAAATCAGTACTTCTTCGTCCATGTACTTTTTTTGCTCTAGGCTTCCTGATTATGATGGGAAAAAAACGTTGCCTTACATTTGTCCAGCAATCATTGGGGAATCGTCACCCGCATGAACTGGTTTCACTCAATTATTCCTCGTTTTAATTGCGTTTATTTTCTTTTAGTTTGACATTTTTTGTCTCTTTTTGAAACCAACATTGTAATATAATTGATATGAAATCAAAGTTACAATGGTTATCTAACGTTTAAATCAAGCTTTATTTCTTTATACTTTCTCATAAGAAACAGCAATTTTGCATTGCCCCAAAATAAGTTGAAGGAAAAATAGTGAAAGCATGAAAAAAAGTTTTTTTCTTTTTTTTAATGACTTTTTCATGAACAAGTCACAAGGGAAAGTTAGAAACATGTAAAAAAAGTATATTCAACAAGAAAGTTTATGCATTGAAAAGACGGTTTCGTACACGTGTACTCAAATTTTGTAAAAATTTCAAAACTAATTAAGCTCATACAAACCCATCTACAAGAATGTCTACCAAGTTATCTCTGTCCCAATACACGAGCATTATCTCAGTTACACCTACTTAACTTTCTACAAGCAAAAGCCCAGACGTCTAAAGAGCAAGTTCAAGAAGATAAGAAACCTTAGACATCAATCAATATCAAGAAAAAAACGCATCCACAAACGCACCGCCACCAGTTGCTGCGATTTTTTACGCCACCCGGGGTTACCATGCCCGGGAGCCTCAATCAGAGTAATCGCCCACGTGCAATGCGTCACTATCGACCAATTACGCGTTATGTTTTTATTAAATTCGATTGATACGCGCCAATATAATAATCTCCATGGGAACACGATCGCCCATGGCTGCCGGTCCCACCCTCAACTGAGCTCCTATCGTGATCGCCGCGGCGGTTAATTAGGAGCCCCTGATTCGCCTTAATGAAGACACGATTGGATTTTTATTACGCGTTATTGTTCGCCGGGATGATTTTTCATCGCCCGATGATCGGCGAGCTAAATTACTTTTTCAAAACTGGAAGGGAAAGGGGTGAAACGAACACTGGGAGGCCTCTTTCTCATCTTCGGATACGCCTAATTAAAGAGTTCTTAATTAAGGAAGGGGTCAAAGGGCTTCACATTTTCAAAACGCTTTAACAAAGAAGTTCGACCTAAGTTGATGTCTTGTTAGTTACAAGCGGGGCCTTTCTCTTTTACGATTGTCTTGCGCCAACGTGGAACATTAATCTTTTCTGCACATTAAAGACGAATGCATGTTCCCTTCAATCGCCGTTTCTGCGGAGTTCCGTTTCGCATGAAAATGAGCGTAAAAGTTCTACGCAAAAAAATCTTCCTTCTTTCTTTTTTGCCTTACTAACTTCGATGGTCCTATGGAAAACGGGTATCGTCATATTCAATAAACACAAAAGATACTTTTGGAGCCGCTGAAAATGTTTTATTGTCTTAAAGATAGCAAAACAGTCATTACATTTTATCTCCCAAGTGCAACAGTTAAAATGTAGGGGAATGTGGGGCAAAGTGATGAGGTTGAGATGAGTGAGCTTTTTCGAAACGAATAAAATGGAAATTTGTTTTGAAAATTACAGTACAGAACATTGTATTTTATTATAAAACTTGCATTGAAATATTGTTTTTGCCTTTTGTCAGTAAATTTGTGCCTTCAAAAAGGGGGACATTTTCCATTATTTTTGTTATGGAAGCGCGAAAGTTAAAGTATTTTTTTAATCAAAAATTTTCTATTCGATTATAAAAAATATTTTTGATCAAATGAATCAGTAAATTAGTGGCTGAATGAATAAATAAAAAGATAATGAAACGATAAACGAATGATAAAATTAATTAAATAATTCATGTATGAAGAAAAATAAACGAGTGAGTAAAAGAGTGAATGAATAAATAAGTGAATTATCAAAGAAAAAATGTAAATGAGTTTATTAACAAATAATTACGTAAGTGATTTAGTAAATGATTGATTGAGTAAATGAAACAAGCTATTTCACTTTGCCCTATACACTTTACGCCGCATGTAATATGACTAATTGTACAAAATATTTAAACTACAAATAATCTTAATAATAACTAAATAAAAACTGCACCGAATATTAGAAAGTATCAATTAATATTTATTAACAACAAGAATTTTATCATTTTATTATACCAAGAATAATTTTTGGTTTACAACAAATATCAAAATAAAGGTATCAATTTTTGAAAATTGACTGTAATATCATATGCTTTAATCTTCGGCGGTATTTTTTTCCTGACTAGAATAGACTACTGTGCTACTACATAGTTAAAATATTATCAGGTAGGTGCACTACAAAAGCAGAGTAAATATTTTACCAAATACAAACACAAATGTCATGACCAGCAACAGGTATCTTGGCCCAGCTAGGCTGGTCCTAATCAGTTTATTAGTCCCCAATGAAGATCAATGGCCCTCTTAAAGCTATCAACCCCCTTGCTCATTACTACCTCTGCTGGTAAGCTGTTCCAAGTGCCCACAACCCAACTAAAGTAGTAGTTTTTCCTTATTTCCAGGTTAGCCTGAGATTTGAATAGCTTAAAACAATGACCCCTCGTCCTGCCTTCGGTGCAAAAATTTAATCCATTACTTTCATTCGTTTTGATAAATTTAAACAACTAAATCATGTCCCTTCTGGTCCTCCTTTGCTCCAGGCTATACATATTAAGCCTATTAAGTCTGGTATCATAATCTAAATCTGAAAGTCCCCGTTGTTACTAGTCTAAATACCCTTCTTTGAACCTCTTTCCAATATACAAATATCTTTTCTCAGATAAAGCGGCCGAAACTGCACAGCATACTCCACAAATGGGGTCTTACTAAACTCCTATATAAAGGCAGAAGAACATTCTTAGATTTGTTTGAAATAGATCTATTGATAAACCCAAGCATTCTGTTAAATTTCACTTTGCCCCCCTATTTCACTTCGCCCCGCTATTCAGGGGCGGATCCAGAAATTTTTGTAAGGGGGGTTAAAGGAGCCCCTTAAATTTGTCGATAACTGCGCCATGGATCATATTGCTTCTTTTGAAAATGACCAAAAAGCTCAAAATAGCAATAACCCAGTAATCAAACTCAGCCAATCCATTGAACTATGACGCACTTAGAAGAAACACCTAACAGAAGCAAGAAAGTAAAAAAAAAGTTAACATTGATTCCTGTACTAATTTTTCGGATCTAAAAAATTGATGTTTAACATCAATCATAGTAAAATTCTTATCACAGGGGGGTCAGTTGACCCTTTCACCCTCCCCTGAATCCGCCCCTGCCGCTATTTCACTTTGCCCCGATTTTTCGCTTTGTATTCCACATTCCCCTACTATCTTCCTCCCAATTTCTCTCTCGAGGGGAGAAAATAAAAGAAGAGAAAAGAGAGAGAATACTGAAAGAGAGAGAAATATTTCAAACGTTTCATGCATTGTATTTGCTTAGAAAGGTTGTGAAGTAATTTTCTGAGTTAAGTAACTTTTCTTAAGCATCTACACTTTGCTATTAATATTGTTATGTCCAATCGGATGTTCTTCATTCATGAGCTCAGATCTTTTACATTGAAAATAGAGCTCCCTCGTAATGCCAAAATGCGTGCAGGAAATAATTTGTGTTTCACGTACGTTGTTTCAATCTATTTATTCTAGCAAAAAGGAACTTTATTTCTTAATTACAGAGTTTGTTGAACACCTCGTATTTAAAACAAGTCTTCCACAGAAAAATCCACCAGGTTATGGAATGATGCTCCCTCTATTTTTCCAACTTTTATGTACAGTTAATCTCTCTTAATACGATCGCGTTTTATACGAAATCACGACTAAAACAACATTTTGTTCGCTAAATTTGGTTTGCTATCTAATTAAATTAAAAATTTCACGCAGAATACGTAGGGGAGGGTGGCCCAAAGCGGGTAGGTTGCCCAAAGCGGTTAGGCCTTTGTATGTCCTCCCCCCCCCCACGGTGTGTAAGCGGCGATGCATACGTATGTCCTGTTTACATGAACACCCCCGAGTTTTAATCAGTCCCAGTGAAGCAGCAGTGAAGCGGCATGGCGCAACCAGGCATAAAATAAAAAAAAAAGATTCATTTCTAAATAAAATGAAGTTTTGTAATTTGTGATTAATCGAAGACCATCTTCTATCTTTGATTGTCAATAACATTACGTTATTCTAACACCATCCACCTACAAACTACGATAGTCATTTCGTTTGTTTCTTTTTTTAAAGTTATAATTATTCAAATGAAAACGTGCCTTTGGGCAAAGCCGGTCGGGCAAAACGGGTATAGGTTTTAATCATACATTTATTTATAATTTCTTAACTCGTGTGCTGGCTTAGATTTTCTATTTCAATAGGATAGTATAACTTTAAAAAGTTATTTTTTTAGGATGGCAATTAATTAGTGTATCACTTTAATCAGTTATTTCTTTATGTTTTATAAATAAATGTGCTGATTTTAAATTGGATAAGTACAACTGTTTTATATTTTTTTTACATAATAGCAGGCAGCTCGTCAACTATTTTAATCATTTATAACTTCATACTTGATTGGCAAATGTACCAAACCACAATTAGTTAAGCTAACCCGCTTTGGGCTCCCTGGTAAGGCAAAGCGGGTTTTTCAAATATTAGTAAAGTTTGATAATAAATAAATATTCGGTTTGAAATAATACAAAAATCACTTTTTATTTTGAAGTTCAAGAACCCTGCTGTAGGAAATAAAACGGAAATTGTTGCGATAAAAATCCAAAAATTACAATTTTCGAGCGTTCTTCGAAAACTTACCCGCTTTGGGCCACCCTCCTCTACAGTAAAATTGAAAGTCTCGGCTAAGACAAAAAAAAATTTTGACCTCTTTTACGTGAAATGTTCGTGGTTGTATATTGTAATTTGCTTTTAAAAAAATTATTCATCATTTTGTTTGGTAATAGAAGTCTCATTGAGTATCGAGAAGAAAATATTAAATATTTTGCACAGAAAATAAAGCCCGTACATTTGTTTAGCCGTGGACATTTCAATTTACTCGGAGATAAAACTGATCATCTTCTATTGTGGACCGCGATTGTCGATTACAATCTTCTTTTTCAATATTTTCCAAAAACATTCATTTGTGAGAAATAAGCGGTTTTTCCCTGAATGTACTAATAGATTACAATGTATGTACTAGTAGTAATATTTTCTAAATATATAGGTAATCATTTCTGCATTTTTTCACAATATCACTCATTCACGGTTGTTACGAATAACGGCTAATATGAATAAATTCGTGGATTTTTGATACTTCGTATGTATCGAGTTCAACTCCTTTTTTTTTTTTAAGTCTAAAGTTCGGAATAGTTTTTCGCAATTTTTTCCCATTAAAAACGATACGATGTAAAATGTTAAAATTTCGTGAAACATTTTTTGCTTACGTTCTCTTTTCTTTATGGTGCTTCTGTGTACATCACCGCTTGAGGAAAGCATTTCCGACCCCGCATTGCTATATGATTTCGATTCGTCACGAGGCACTCTGCGCCTCTTAGGAGTTCTGAAACAGTTATTATCCGTTTTCTACGAGAAAGCACTTGACTCCTCCCTCGTCACGTGGTATCCGATGACTCTATTTCGCTGTTTTCGGCAGAAGGTATATTCGGATCATAGCATTTTGTGTAAAAACAGCGGATTTTAAAATGTAAGAATAACTAAAATGACAACAGACAAGTGAAGCAAGTGATGTCAAGGACACTAAGACTTTTTGCTTATTAAAATGCACGCGCAAGTTAATGCTGTCTGGTCTTGTCTTTTTTTAGAAGCGCGTGAATTGCTTACTGATCACCTCCGCGTAAAATGGAACTCTGTGTTCCAGGAGGCGTGGCGAAGTGCTTTCTCATGAAAAACGGACAATAATTGAAACACCCTGTATAGTGTTAAACTCTTCTGTTTTTTGGGAAAAGAATGATAATAGCCCTGGATTGTGCTGCTATACAGCGTGATTTAGGAAAACTTTTCAACGGAACCTACCTACGGTTTAAACATAGCACATCACTTTGTACTCAAGACAATAAAAAGGACTCTTCCTTTTGCTTCTCCTCTGCCTCAAATGTGCCCAAGTCTAACCTCTAAGTTATTCTGCTCTTCTTGACGGAAATTAGAAACCTCACTAAAATGATATTCTTTCCCTTAGGTGGCAACACACACCCTTATGCAGATTTCGGTTCCCTTTTGGAAAATGCCATGTTAAATTATTTCAAATTAAGCCACAATTAAGTTTTGAAACCAATTGGATTGTTGCAGAAATTTAAAAATTCAGTAATCTGATTTTAAACAAAAGGTTTCCTCTGACATTAAGGACAAAGATCTGGTTGTAATGATCCTGGTGCACATAATTAACTTGGCACTTTGGTTCAGGAAAAACCATACGGTTAACTGCTTCAAAAAAAAAAAAAAAAAAAGAAAGAAAGAAATATTTGCTTCTGATTACAATTACGATATCATATCATTGTCATAACTTCTTTTATTTTTGAGAATTATAGCATTTTAATGTACTACTGTTCAACAAAAAATGAAAACCAAAGTAGATAATTGTGTAAGTCGGACCAATTTCGGGAAATGTAATAACTGTGAGAGGGTATTAGGTCTTCCCATTCCCAAAATGTAATATCATCGAAACTAAAAAAAAAAAAGGCTAATAATAAATGAATGAATAAAACAGACTCAAATGAAACTTCAACCACAGCTGGTTGATCAACTGCTGGGACAAGGTCAACATAGTTTACCATCAGTGTCCATTCGGTGCCCCTACACTGAGAAGGGATGGAAAAAAAAAGAAAACGAAAGCTTAATAACTGAGCAAAATCAGAAAAAGGTAGAGTAGGGGGTTGGGCAGTCTAGATGTGCCCAGAAGTGAACGATAACCATTAGGGAATGATTCGAATGTAATTGCTGCAGCAAATGGACGTCAGCTTAAATGCAGCATATGTCGTTTCGCCCCAGGTCACCTGTTAATAGCGGCTCGTTATATGATAGCTACGTGTAAAAAAATAGATATTCATGGCGCTCGCCTGGATTAACCTCCGTTGCAAAACAATAGGCTGAAGGATAGTTTGAGGAACAGCTACAGATGGCGTTTGCAACAAGTGTTTCGTGGATATGCCCTTTTAATTCAAATGATTATGGCTCCCGTAAGCAAGTTGACGAACAGTCTGGAAATAAAAACGCTCTCTCAACACTTCGGTAGAAATATGATTAGTGCATTTCATTCATAATCTTCTGAGCTGAGGAAGATTCAATTTTACTCTAAAAATCAAACTATAGAATCTAGTTTCTTCTCTTTTTATAGTCCTTTCGAGGGTTTGATGTTCAAGCCCGGCTTCGGGCATTTTTTTAATCATCAAAAACAAAACTATTACATAATTGCAATTTTAATTTTTAAACTTTCACAACGAGTGAGTTGAAGCAGTACATTGCACTCGTACTTAGTAGCTCTTGCTAGAAATTTTATCTGTGCATTATTAATTGCATTGGAAGCGGAATGTTCTTGCTTGCCTTTCAATCCAGCACGGATCAATGGGTAGAGTTTTGAAATAGTTATCTCAGATTACTGATCTGAATCAAGAGTTAGAGTAATTTTCCGCTTTCCTTTCTCATTTCTATTTGTACTTTGCCTTGGAAAGTCTGCCTGGATTCGAAGTCCTGTAACTCGATTGTTACTACAGGAAGAGTTGTCTAACATTCCGTGGTCTGAGTCGCTGTTAAATAATTTTCTGATTTTCTTTCCCCATTTCAAAAAATGGTCTAAATTTGAATATTAATAATCAACTTTCGAATTTACCACCTTTAGCTCAAATGTGTTAAAGCAGCATCAAGCGTTCAAGTTATGTAACTTTTGACAAAAGTTTTTTCTGCTTTTCAGTCAAAGGAAAGTTTATAAATTTTTACAGGACCATCTCCACTAAGTGAGCCGATAGGACAATGAGCACATGCTGCAGCCTTATAATAGTTCCTGAACTCTCTGATTTTCAGGATTTAAAGATTGTAGATTAAAACTTTTGATGAAACATTAAGTCAAATTTGGTACACATCAGAGTTTTGAAAGCATGACTTTTGCAATTTAAATGACTTCCTAATTAGGAATTTTATATAAAAAAGAATCTAAAAGAAGGAAAAGTAGTATATTTTCTCAAACTTTTTTGAAGAGAGATATAGAAAAGCTTTTATTTTTCTCTAAAAAATATTTACTAAATAAAGTATCAATGAAATGTCATTATACCATTCTGTCAAAATAAAATCACAGTATTTCCAAAAAAAAAAAAAAAAAAAATGCTGAACCGAAATTTTGACTGTGTTATTAACAATGCCAAATGAGTGGTGCCTGTGTCCAGACCTCTGTTTTCGGTTTCATCTGCAATTTTCTTCAACGCCCCACCCCCTGTCCCTGAAAAAATAATCATATTTCAAAATTTTTATCCTGAGCATCATCTGGGAAAGTTAATTCTCCCTAATGTTTTTTTCTTTTTTTTTCGGGGGGGAGGGTGGGGGGAGGGGGCTTAAAAGAGCAAAATTCATTAATTTTCTCATTTGGAACTCTCAAACTTTCCTCTTAACAATTAATATTTAGAGTGTTAGCCCGCACAGCTCCTCGAAAAGTTGAATTCCAAACTCAACTTCGTTTTGATCGCTTTGGAAAAACCAGAATTCATTGTCCTCATCATAACCAATTTTGCTAAAGAATTGTTTTTTCGCACCTTAAAACAAAATATGATTAAAAACTCCTTTTATAATCAATTCAATCGAAGTTATAATTTACAGTACTGGCCAAATTATTAGACTAAGACTGTTTTAAAAGCAAATTCTTTATTGATTACATAACTATAGACACATTAACGAACAGTGAAATAATTTAGTATGCATTCCCTTGTTCTTGATGAGCATTTTAAGTATTTTTTGGCATACTTTTCACAAGCTTTACACCATTTCTTAACACTTTTTTAAAAAGTAGGTAAAAAATTATTTATACTCACTATTAACTCACACACACATACTCACTAATTACCTAAAACTAACTTTAAATATAACAGAACACACTAATAAAAAGAACTAGTGAACTGTTTAAGCTGATTAAGGTTATGTTCCTGGTAGCTAGATAAACAAAGAACGAAGCAGACAGTGCTGCCACCTGCAAACATTAAATTATGCTGAAATAACGTACTAATCAGTGTACAATATGTACTGTACTTTAACAGTAAAATAAATAGTATTTTAGTACAAATAGTGTACAAAAAACAAAAACAAAAAACTCTTTAGTCTAATAATTTAGCCAGCACTGCAGCTGCGTAGTTCTTATTGCAAAACCTAAATTTCAGCCTCCTAATTACCATAAAAATGCTGATTGAACTGCAGCAACTTGGAGAAAATGTGGCAATCGAGAAAGAAAATATCGGATCGACTCAGTGCCTAAAGTCAAACAGGTTCACGCACAATTTGTTCCACTGAATACCCGCTATTTGAGGCACGGTTATGTGCTTTTTACATAAATATCGCGTGATCCTATTACATTACAGACGGCTGGGAATCGGTTCTAATTGCGCGAAGTCATCATGGAAATAAAAGGCCCCTTGTTTGGGTAAGCGTGCCATGGGTACCCTGGGACCAGTTTAATGATTTTTTATCTTATTTTGCCACTCTGTTTGTTGACACTTTAGCAAAATCAACGAATCCAAATAACCGAACAAGTGCAAACGACGTGCATTTCCGATTGCATGTCCCTGTGGTAAAGCGGGAACAATTATCGGCTGTTGGTGGTGCACGAAAGTTGATTAATGTAGCATTGAGGGACTTTTTTTTCTTATTTGAAATGAGTTATGACGATGTTTCGATTCAATCTTTGCCGATCGATGTACCGATCGATCATAGAAAACAAAATCTCTTTTCCTCCGTGACTATTGATAAACTTCAGTCTCCTTCCGATTATATCAGGGAGCGGATTCCCCACAAGTGCCGCAACGAAATTCCTCTGTTACCGAATCATAAAATACGAACATGCACACACAGATTTAAAAATGAAAAAGAAGAAAAAGAAAGAATTTCAATGTTGCAACATTATCTCTAAATTGGGTGGTTTCCTTCAGTTAAGTACTACTTTTAGTCACTGAAATTGATAGAATGAGTAAAAAAAATAACATGGACCCAGAAAATACTTTTATTTTCCCAACAGTTATGTTTTAATAAATTATTTTAAATGTCCGATTTTGAAAACAAGGCGTGGTCTTTATGACGTCACAAATGATGCATTTTGGCGCATCTTTCTACCACGATTCCACGTTATGATAATCAACAAGCGAATCAAAATTGAGCTCTACGCTTGCTATCAACCCTATCGTTGCCAATACACGTGAGTAAAGATGCGAATTAAATATTTTGCTCGGTGATTGGCAATACAGAATGGCATTTCATCATTTGTGATGTCACACGACAGAAGCGTAAACAATGAAAACGCACAAGTTTCAGAATTTTTTTAAAAATATTAAACGTAAACAAATTGCTTAAAAAATGGTCAGATCCTATGTTTTTAAACATGCTCTTTCAGAAAAAAATACTTTTAAAATTTTGGAAACGACCCCATTATCAGAATCGTCAGCCAAATTAGCCAAAACAATTTACGGAAGATTACAGTGACTATCCCTAACTTCCCGTTGGAGCGCCCCTGATGCAACCGAGTCACAACTGACTGTTCAACATACAACTTGTTTCACCATTCTGTCTTTCACTGTTTCGCATGTAACGTCAGTTCAAAGTTGGTCAGTTCTTTTTGAAACACCCTGTATATGGCACAGGTTTTACCAAAAAAAAAAAAAAAAAAAAAACGAGCTGATGTGTGCATCATATGACTTCCTTTTACACCAATTTAATGTTATTTCCCTATTATTGCAATTTCAATGTGCTTCGATTCAAGAGTTAACTCTCTAAATATCACCAACAATGGCCACATTAAAATCAGATTTTTAAAAAAAAATCCGCCAAATTTGTCGCCAAGTTGGCGACAAAACTTGGCGACCAAAAGGCTGGCGATAAATCGCAAGTGTCCTCAAGTTATAACACCACTTGAGTTTGCATCGAAATTAACAATGAATTCCCCCCAAAAAGGTGCAAAAGACCCCTTTAGAAACACCCCAATGCAACCAAAAAGACAGGTGCATAACTATACCCCACTAGGAGTCTACATACCAAATTTCAACTTTCTAGGACATACCGCTCTTAAGTTATGCGACATACATACGCACATACATACGTACATACAGACGTCACGAGAAAACTCGTTGTTATTAACGCGGGAAACGTCAAAATGGATATTTCGGGTGTTCTTAGGTACATAAGTACGTTCTTAGGTACATAAGTACGTTCTTAGGTACATAAGTACGTGTGGTCGGGTCGAAAAAAAACCTCAACATTCATTTTGGGGTGAGCAAAATGGATATTAAGGGCCATTTTTGAATGAAATTTTTTTCGCGAATACAATACTTCCTTTTTTGTAAAAGGAAGTAAAAAACGAAAAGCATAAACAAATCAAAAGCGCAAATTACCCCCCCCCCTCCCCCCACCGATTGCGTTACAAAACTCGCCAATAGGTTTGAAAGATTCAGATTCGGCCATCACTCTCGCACTTAGTTTCTTCAATGGAATTCTCACTTTATCCAAAAGATTTTTTTTCCATCGGTATTTATCCGCTCTGGCAAGAGTCTATACTTTAATAAAATTTCCTTTCTAGAAACTAGTATTTTCTATTTATAAATGGTTTATTTTCATATAAGTAAATCTATTCACAATTTTTATCATCTACTTTACAATCATAAGGTAATTTTTCGGACGCGAATCATAGTTTGAGTACTAACTACTACTGTGCGCAATTAACTTCGTTATATTTTTTTATTTAAATTTAATTCATTTCCATCTCTAAGTATAGCTTATAAGTAATTAGTTAATTTTACACAAATCTTTAAATTTTATTATCTCTATATTAGGTTGGATTACATTTGACATCTATGTAATTGAAAACGTATTCATTGGCAAATATTTTTGCTTTCCAGTTAAGAAAGAATTTGTGTTTCGGTGGAGAGAAAATCTACTTTTGTTTCTGGCTGCTGAAAAACTAGATACGGTCCGCTTTAAAAAAATAATAGTACTAAAAATAATGAAAAAGAAAAATGCATTTTAACAAAATGATATGTGTCAGCATTAGAAAGGATCTAAGAGTTCCTTCATCTGTAAGGATTAAATTTTATTAAGGATTTCCTCAAATGTAATTCAATTTCCCGGAGCAAGAACTATAGTGGTTGATGAACCTGCACTCTTTTTTTTAAATATATTTTTAAGTTCAGACTTTTTTTTGTTTAACAGTATGACTAACGGGCCTTTGTATTTAACCAAAAGGCATCTCTAAGCATACAAAGACCTACCAGGCGACTAAATATGAACAAACTGAAGGGATTACAATCTCCGCAATTATTATAACAAAGTTTTTCTTATGTCTACCGCTTTATGCCTCCAAAAGAAATAAAGAAGGAAGAAAGCCGCAGCTCCAAAGCTCAACCGCATGGAAACGTGTTCAATTAAAAGCCGAAAGCGGCAGTTTTTATGGCTCTCTCATGATAATGTGGCTCATCGGGAATACCCTTTCGTTGAGCCATGAAGGTGAAGTGAAAAAAAAAAAAAAAAAAACGCAGACCCTAATTGTCTTCAGCAAGTAAGCATTGTGGTCATCGGAACAAGAGATCCAGTGGGGGGAACAATTACGACGGGGTGGGAAAGAAATGTCTGCTCAATTAAATCGCTTGGACTTTGTCCGCGTGCTATGTGCGGTTATGGATTGAAACGCAATAAAAAGATAAAATCGCATCAAAGGTATAAAAAGATGACGTCTTTTGGCGCCAGTGTGCCAGTAGCCTTCCTTGGAAGGACAATGTGAATGAAAATGTGTGCTTATCTTTTTTTTTAATTATGATTCTTTGAGGTTTTGTCCATCCTTTTTTAATGCTTGTAGTTTGTCTACTATCTGTGGATATGCTGCTAAATACTTAAATTTCAATTGGTATATAACCTCATAAATTAATTTTCTTTTGCAAGTACGTAATTCTGTTTCAATTTTGTTCAATGGATTCATTGTATCTCAAAAAATAAGAAAAAGGTAACATCGAAGAAATTGCGAAATTCTGTCTGTAGCGGACCTACATACAGGAGACTCCATAGGACTACAGCCTACAGCCTTGAAATTTGGTACCAGATTACCTCGAGTCCCTGGAGTTTGCATCTGGACTTCTTGTTTGATTTAATATTTTTTTAAATTAATTTTTTGAGCTGAAATTTCACTCAAATTGCCTATTGAAGTGATGAAAGATTTCCAACACACCTAACATTCTACTTGTATGTCGTTCGAAAGAGATTTTTTTTTTTCCTGCATCAAATAAAACTTGTAACGATTTTCTCAATTAAATAGAACATCAGATATAAGGGTTTCTATTTTAGCGAAAAGTCTTAGGCTCAACTCAATTCAAGTCCAGAGCTAAAGAGCAAAATACATTATTAGAGACCACGAATTTGAAAGCGACTTTTCAAACGTTCAAAACTGCCGTTTTGCAATACCAAGGCTTCACTCGATGCGTGCTTTATCAGGCTCAGTCATTTCTCAAAAGATCAAAGGCGCCGCCTTGCCCGTAAGATGGCGCTGTAGTATAACCGGGGGAAATCATTTGTTTACATTAGTTAACGTATTATTTCTGCAGTAAAAAGTGATGTTTTTCAATCTTTGACATAAAATTTCATTGATATGGTTAACCGATGGTCAGTAGTGTAGTACAGAGTGAATTAATGCCGGAACGGCGTACCAGGTCTGTTTTTCAAGGAAAATAAATTCTCTTTTCAGGTAAAACTGATCCCAACTCAGTATTCAACTATTTCTCACTGGCGTTCATTTCTGGTAAAATGCATCCCTGAAGCATAGGGAACTCCAAAGCATTTTGAGCCTTAATCTCACTTTTAGTAAGTCGGCCCCAGAGATTACGTATACATTTTTTGAGACATTTAATGTGAGTTGATATCGAGAAGGGTTCGAACGTTACTCTTCCTCTAAATTTTAAAAAAAAAAAATGTCTGAGAAGGAAACCTTGTTGTTTATAAATTATATAGTATTTTACTGCATATTTAAAGGAGGTATTTAATGGCGCAATCGTCAAGATTTCGACAATAATTGTTTTATTTTCACAATATCGGTAAGACTGTAATACATATTTGCTCTTTTGATATTATTTAGTTACAGGTACGTCGCTCAGCTTGGTGAATTTTCTCTTTACCTTTACTTGGCGAAAACTGAAAAATTGCACTTACATCATCGTCGGCGAAAATTAAAAAATAAGGCTTACATTGTCGTATGTTTGCTTCTTTTTCTAATTTTACAAAATTTACACTTTCAATTTTTACTTATGACAAGATTAATTTATTCTGCTGATTATGTCACATAATAATGGAGAATTGAAATTGATTTAGCGAAATATTTTAACGAGATTTCTCACATTATTTTAACATCTTGTTTTTATTTGACGAATTATTTTACTTTGTTTTGATTAAAAATCCGCGAAAAACAAAATAATACTACTTCGAAAAATAAATAAATTCGATGATCGAAAGCATTTAAAGTTTTATTACCATTTGTTTATTAAAAGTTTCAATAATCCTCTCAGTAAATGAAACTACCTACGAAACGACACTAAAAGTTTCAGTAAAATATAAAAAAAATATGCTGAACAAACTATATTTGACAACTATAAAAGCTTCATTTTATTGAAACCAAAAAACCGAATACGGGGACAACAAATAAAATGAAAAAAAAAATTAATTTGAATTTTTGGCATCTTGAATTCAAATTATGTTTTTCGCAATCACGAGCGTGTGTGTTTGTGTAGGCGCATGTGTGTGGGTGCGTGGGTGCGTAAGTGTATGTATGCATGTGTGTGAGTGAGTGTTGTGTACGTGCGTGTGCGTGTAGGTGTTCGTGTGTGTGTGTGTGTGTGTGTGTAGGCGTTCGTGTGTGTGTGTGTGTGTGTATAGGCGTTCGTGTGTGTGGGACATGGACGCCACCGCCCAGCAAAAGTGGATTTCGGGGGACAGTGCTCAGGACCAGCCGCGCCGCCGCCGGTGGACGGTGGTGCTGCAGGCCTAGTCCAAGCTGAAAAAGGTACGGACGCCAAAAACGGTCAAATGAGAACAATAAGCAATCGTGATTGCTCAATAATCGCCAAGAGTTGAAATGCATCGTGACGCACATATATGGAATTCTTTGGCGTCACAAAATTTGACAGCATTATATTTCTTGCCATTTAATATTCACATTAAAATCATGGGGGAATTAACGAATCGCGGAACATGTGAAATTGGCGAAAACTTTTTCTATTGCGAAAATTGCTGTCGCCAATGTTTGTTCTTTTGATACCTTGATGGAACTTTTATTGTTTTTTAATTAATTAATACATTTATCTGACGAATTATTTTAACTTTAATGGATCCTTGGCTGAATACAGTAACATGGTTGCTTTCTAATACTGTTTAGTTTTGATTTGGCGGATTACGAAATAGCTTAATTTAATTTTCTATTTTTTTTTTTTTTTTTTTTTTTTGTTTCATTTTAATTTAACTTTTTATGCTACTTAATGGCTTTTTTTTTAAATTTGATCTTTAACAAATAATTTAAAAATTTGTGGAACTTTTCATGTTTTTTTGTGCAATAATGTATTTATGTGGCGAAGTTTCTCCCCTTTAAATTTCCTCACAATGCGTAAACATTGGAATACCGTTTACCTTTTTAACAGGCTCGTTTTTATTTTTTTAACTGTTATTATTATTTTTATTTATTTATTTTTTCAACAAGCAAAAGTTTTGTTCAAAAAAAAAAAGGAATTATTGTTTTTTTTTTTTTTTTTTTTAAAGGCTGGAATGTATAGGTTTATAAAAATCTTTAAATGAAAAGCTGCCATGTTTTCCTTTTTTGAAATTTTTACTGGCATGTTTTTCCGGGTGAATTCATTATTGTTTCAATGTACTTTTAAATGATTTAAATTTCTTGTTTTTTAACATACAACGTACTCCTTTATGATATAAATTGTAATTTATAATGATCGATACTAACGATCAGTTTTATGGCAAAATTTTTATTTGATATCTTTTCTACTTACTTTTCTTTAGAAAAATTGTATCTCTATGCATTTTTTGTGCATTTTAATAGTCCTTATTGTAAAAAAACTAAAGATATCAAATTGAGCTATTCACCATTTTCAGAATATGTTTTTCAAAAATAACTAATTTTGAATTAAACTTTAACGTATAAGAAAAAAATACTAAAAGCTCTCTGAATGTTTCCATAAATATATTTATCAACTAACAAAAATATCCGGCGTTGCCTGGGTTAGTAATAATTATGAGAAACAATCGCTACTTTCATTTGTTTTCTGTTTTAACTGATAAATATATTTATCAGTTGTGCTTCATGAAGCATATGTAATTAATTTTTGCATAATAAAACCAAAAAAAAAACTTTATCTTGATACACATTATTAAGCATAGTTCATACGTTTAATAGACAGTATGGTTTCGTCCATAAGATGTAATGTTTAATTATATAATATTACGCATTATTTCATTCAGGGCCAAATTTCCAATGATTGTTTTTTATTAATTGGAAGCAGAAATTACCCCCCCCCTCCCCCCCCCCCAAAAGAAAAGAAAAAATAACAGTATTTCCAAAACATTTATTCACATACGTTTTCGAACAAAAAACTTCTTTTTAAGCTCGTTTGAAATTGTTATTCAATGTATAAATTGCAATAAATGCTCACTCCTATTTTTATTTATTGAAAGTTTGCAGTTACAATACTCAAATAATTTTGAAAATGCTTATTGCGAAAAGTTGGAATAATTAATCACAACATTTTTTCATACACGGAATTTACATTGATTTGTCTTCCTCAGCTTAAACTCATCTGATTTTGTTTCCAAACTTAATTTTTCTTGAAAACAAAGTTTCATATTTTTTCACTTTTTGCCTAAAATATCTTTTCAAACACTTTTACTCAGGAAGAAAAAAACCGCTTTTAAATTAACTCAAATACTTTTGAACTCAATTTTTAATAACTATTCTCTTTAAGAATAATCTTATCTGTTGTTTATATAGTTAAAAGTTGCCGCAAAATCCACCAGATGTCACTGGAGTCTAAGCAGGTTTTTTGTTTGATTGATTGGTTTCATACTACAACTTTTATTGCAATGACTGAGCCTGATAAGACGCGTATCAAGTGAAGCCTTGGCAATACTCAGGAATCCCTTAGCACCTACAGATATGAAATTTAGTATAAGTTAGGAAAATATTTGTCTTACTTTGTGTTAAAGCTAATAACTATGAACCATCTTACAATAATTTTCATACTGGTGATAGTTAAAAGGATCATTTGATTAGTTGAATAATTAACAGATATCGATACTGTCTGACCATAGATTACATGGAAAGGGTTATATCCGGTTTATAGGCGGAAATGGACGTATCTATTAGTTTATAGGGATGTTAGTTGGTTTGTTTCAGATGTGCACTTTTGCCTCTTTATTATTTAGCCTTAGTTTTGTAAAAATTAAAATTTGTTCACAGCAACACATCTTAAATCCAAAGTATATTCGATCTACACGTATATTCTCACGGCAAAAATTAATTGATTTATTTATCCACAACAAAGTTTTGAGCTTACCATTTTGCTTTTACGCTCCTGAACGAAATGAAAATATTTTCTTTTCCTTTTGTTGTTTCCATGGTAACTATTTTTGTTTCCCTATTTTATTTTTTAGAATGCAATAAATGAATAAGGCACTAGTGACATTACAAAATGACGCGTGCATCAAAATTTCATAGTTATTTTCCCTTCTCCCTTGCTAGATTCATTCAGATGGAATCGTCTTTACTGGACACATTGCCAAATTACATACAATCAGTGGTCAAACTATAAGATTCCTTTAAAACATTTCTAGAGTACAACTTCAAGTTAATACATCTAAGAGTCATTGAAAGAGAAAGACTGCTCACCATCCCTTTACCTTCTTTCATGCTATGTACTATAGGGCAAAATTAGCATTAGTCGCTGGCCACAAGGTGACTAAATATATACGACCCCCTCGAATTTTGATTTGAGTACACTTTATTTTGTCTAAGCAGTTCAAGACCTGATATTATTAAAAATGTAGACAACAAGCATGTTTAAACAAGAAGTTTCGTCCTGAACTTAAAGAAACTACTTTCCCGAACACCAATATCGACTTTCTAGTATCTGATCAATATTTTTTAAATTTGTTAAAATCGCAAATTGTTTCTAAGATAACCTTTTAATATTTTAAACTGATTTCTAGAAATAAAATATGCCTCGCTCATCTGAAAAAATAGATGCGTAAAAAATAAAGAAACGAGCAATTAAAGTAGTAGCACCTTTTAAACAAAGCAGCATATATATACATGAAATACACCGCCAGCTCAGTCATTTCCAGCCGAGGACTGCAGTTTCGTGCTTATTAGCACGAAACTGCAGTCCTCGGCTGGAAATGACTGAGCTGGCGGTGTATTTCATGTATATCTGCTTTAGCCCTGGCTATTACTGAATACAGCATATATTTTTTTCAATTAAAAAAATCTTTAATCGCTTTCCAAAAAAGAGGAAGGAATTAAAAATAATAAACTTATTAAAATAAATAAATTATGTATATAAAAAATCGTGTGTTTTATCCCGTTGCCAAAAAAAATGAATAAAAGTACTTTCAGAACAAGAAAATGTCAACTTAAAGAAAGAATTCTCACAATCGAAAAAAAAAATCAAAGACTCGGAGTCATTTTTCCTCAAAGTCCGTAACTTGGTCAATTTTGCAGAACCGGAGTTTGACATATTTTGGGACAAAGGAGTCGGAGACAGACATTTTCCCTCCGTGTCTAAATTTTCGCAAAACGCTACGGAGTCAGAGTCGACAGCCCTAAAATTCTAGGAGTCGGAGTCAGGAGTTGGTCATCAAGAGCTTCCAACAAAGTTTGTTTGAAATAAATCCGCCTTTAATTTCGGAATCTATATTGACTTTGAGTTTCCCCCTAGGCTTTAATGTCAAAAGGTTTGAACTGTTTAAAATTGAATGGAAAATTGTTCAAAGCAAAAAGTGAAATATGGGAATGAAGTATCCTCGACGATATCTTTTGAACAAAGAAAAAGTTTGTTCGAAACGGAATATTCACTCAAAAGTTATTGGAGGGGGGGGGGGGACAGGACAGATAGACAGACCGACACAAATATTTTCCCCACTTCAATACCTTACTTTACATTTTTTATTTTTTCGATATGAATTTAATCATTTTATTTATTTTTAACTTTTTTTTTTGTTTTGTTTTTAGCTATATTTCTAAGATGCATTGAGCCTTCTTTCACGTTTTTTTTTCTTTCCCCTTCCTTCTATAACTTTTTCTGGGAAAGTAGGCTAAAAAGCACGGTCGGTGCAAGGTTTTTGACTGATTTTTTTCACCCAAAAGCTCATTTCTCTGCATTAAAAAACGTACATCTTGATACAAGTTCATTAAAGAACGTGTAGCCCCGAAGCATTAATTTTCTTTTTTTGAAAATTTTGTGCTTTTTCAACTTTGTTATTTTGAAATTAGAAAACTATTTATTTATTCAATTATTCCTATTTCATAAATAAATTGAATGAAACCAGAAGGAAGCTCATTGCCTTTTCGCTGTCCGAAGTTTTTAACCCCCAATACAGAAATGTGAGGTAGTAGGTTTAACTTGTGCGTTTGTGGGTCTGTCTGTAGCATTGTAGCACCTGAACGAATGACTTATTTTTTCTTTAATTTTTTTAGAGGGGACTGTTTTTAGCCAGTTTTGCCAACCAGCGGAGTACGGGATGTTTGATGGGTCGACGATGCTCATCCATGGGGTTCGTTGTTGTGATTCGAAAACTACATTCTGGAATCTTCCAAAACAACCGATTATCCTCATAGATATAATAACCAAAATCACTGAACGAGTGACGCTCTTACGTCACCAACAGTGAAACTCGCGCCATAGCATGCGCGAAGACATTTTTTTCATTATTGAAGCATCAAAAATTCAGTACGTTACTTACTTTAAATTATATTTTTGGCAATTTTTGACATGCAGGGAAATGCGTTATTTTGACAGGGCTGAACTGGATCCGGTTACTTAACGGTTTTACTGGTAAGACTCATTTTAGAAGAATGACGAAACGAAAAAGTGGTCAACAATGAACGCTATCTACTGGAGTTTAGGGTTAATCCACTGGAGTTAGGGCTAAAATTTCTACTAGTGGTGCGACATCGATGGCAAAACATCGATGTTTCGGAACATCAATGTTGGAAATTAAAACATCGATGATATTGATACATCGACCAAAAACCTTCGATGTTTCTGAACATCGATGTTTTAAAACATCAATCGTTTTGTAAATATTTAACATACATTTTTTAGTATACTACACTACAAACTTACATAGATGATAATCTCTAACAAATGTTTCTTAATGGATCAGGGCATTGCGTCTAATTTAAGCAATACAAAAAAATACGAACCCCACGAATATATTGAAACTACTGAACTGCAAATCATAAATACAATTAATATAAATACAATAATAGGAATAATTTCGCAACATCTTGGTATTATAATAAGACAAAAAATGATAAGACAGGCAAAAATTAATACAAACTAGTTAAATCTGCGAAAAAATATATCATATCACTTACAGTCAGTTGTATGATGAGAAAGAGTTGTGCAAATTATATTAAAAGTGCAAAATTAATTCTCACAATTATTAAGAGCAAGAAATATGTTTTGAACTGTAAGTGCAAAAAAGTTAAACACAAATTGTGAGTAATTGGTGGACGGCTTATTGAGGGTAGACGCAGTGGCGGATACGAGTGAGAGAGTCATAACAATCCCCCCCACCCACCCGCAACAGTATTTGAATGTTTGCTCGAAAAAATAAAAAACTTGATCGAAACCGTAAGAAGTGTATGCAAGGAGGATGAGGGGGGATCATGACCCCCTCCTCCCATCAAAACCTGCGACAATACTTTGTAATCTGTTTCAAGGTTCATTGCATTTGAGTAGTGAAAATGACTGCTTGAAAAAAAAAAAGCCGGACCGAAACCATAATAAGAAACAGTAAATAGTTCTCGATTTTTTTGGGGGGGAGGGGGGTATAAACTGTCACTTTTCTATTTATAGCATGTGTATTTAAAATATGTAGACAGTAAAAATAGCTTTTCTCGAGACAGTTTGTCTGCGGCGCTGAGTTCAGGAGCCAGTATAATGAAAAGTAATAAAGAAGTGTCTGACGCCCGTTTGCTTTTATATGCAACAAATTTAATCAACGATAGTTTTTGTAAAACCATATCCAAAGCTTCAGGCATCACTACAATCGAAAAAACACTTGAGTCCATAAATGTTTTTTTTTTTCTGTAAAGTCTCTATAGATTAGAATTTCTTTCTGTTGTAATTTTTAGATAGTTCAGTTTTTAGTCGTGCTGAGCTTATTTTTAAATGTGCTGTAAATAGTTTATTAATTTAAATCAGTGTTTAGGATTTAATATCGTGCAAGAAATGTAAACTTTGAGCGTCGTGTTAGCGCAAAACCTCATTACACATTGGTTCTCGCAGTGGTAATGCCCACCTATGCAGTGGCGGATACAAGGAGAAGGTCATAGGGGTCATGACCCCCCCCCCCCCAAAAAAAGGTCGACAATACTATCCGTTCGCATTGCATCCAAACACTTTATGGACAAAATGTAAATAATTTCAGTTTTTGTTTCGGTTTTTGAATTATTTTTACAAGTAAATACTTGAAATACTTCTTCTTTTAATTGTTTATAAAATTTATTCGTGAAGTTTTTGTCCTATTAGGTGCCATATCCCTGACCGATGTGGTATTTTTTAAACACCTAAGCAGTTTCAGAAATTTTTCTTACCAAAAATCATAAGTTTATTCATGGAGGAGGGGTGAGGGTCACTCTTTAGCATGAGCCCCCTAAAATATTAGTCTGTATCCGCCCCTGGGTAGACGATAAGTAACCCCCAATATTTGGTGTTTAAGCGCATTTCCTTTCGCTGATCATTCCACCAGGCAGAGAAAAAACTCTTTCCAATGAAACAAAAGTCACCTACTATCAAAATATCACTTAAAAGTAGGCTTACCAGACGTCCCGGTTTTCAGACAAAAACCTGGCCGGTTTACTTCATGCCCCAAAAAAAGATAAATTTGATTACAGATGACCAAAAAAGTCTAAAAATAATCAACTGGTAAGGATTATCTAGGTCCATTATTTTGTCATTTGTGAGGATTTTTACAACAAGATTAAAAACTGAAAAAGACTTTCTAAAAAAAGTCCCTGGCGATAAAAAGTATGTGTAAATATTGTTAAATATTTTATTCAAAGGTGTTTCTTCTTACAAAATTTGTCTGCTTGTGTCATTTTTTAGTACCCTTGTTTTCGGTTCATAATTAGTGAACATTGACTCATAGCATTAAGAATGAACATTGAACAGCCCTGTAAAATACTCTAAAATCCAGTCAGTGGTGTGTACTCTTATGAATACTCGCGACGCGGGGGGGGGGGGGAGGAGCGTACCAGAAATCTGGCAAGCCTACCTAAAAGGCAATTGCTTCGATTAAACTTGAAGCAATTTCTTGAAGCATCATACCTTGACGGGTTATTTTCTACTCTATTACGAATGATTGTCGTAGAATTAGAAACAAACAGTCAGAAATTAGTTTGTAAAAATGAAGGAGACTTCGCATTTCTAAAATAAGCATGTAGTAATGATAATATATATTGGTTTGTAATTTTCTTTCCTTTTTCATGTTTTCCCGTTTTATCTGGGAAAAAATTAAATGTATTTATGATGTGTGTTTGTTTTGGGCTCGCGATATTCTTCTTAATAAAAGAGCCGCCTTTTGTAAAGAAAAATGGTTGGGGGCTGTCCACAAATTATGTCACGCTTTGACGGGTGGGGGGGGGGCGTGAAATCGTGGCAATTTGGAATAAGGAGAAAGGAGGAGATAACAAGAAGTGTGACATCATGCATTTTGAAAAAGAATATGCTTTTGAAAAATAGCGTGATATGTGACAGAAGTGTGGAGGAAGAGGATTAAGTGAAATGTGACACTTTGTGACGAGGGGAAGGGGTCTGCAAGTGGGCAAAAGTTTTGAAAAAAAGAAAAAAGCATTAAATCGTTCATGGACAGTCCCTTGGGCACTGTTTTAGCTCAAACTCTTTAAGTCTTTTTTTTTAATTTTAGTTGAATTCTAGTTTTTGTTGCCATACTTCACTACAGCAGTTTAAAGAATACTGAAGCTCAGGGCCGTATACAATGGGGGGGGGAGGGTCGTAGGGTTCCCCCCCCCCCGAAAAGTTTGGTTTGACATTTAAATGTTTGTTTATATTTAAAAATTTCCAAAAAATAGTCCCAAAACTCAAATGTCTTTCATATGTGGATTAATTGCATAAAACGCTTTCATAATAGATAACCCGACGACTTGAACATTTACACAAATAGCGCAAAGCTCCGCATGAAAGTTTTTGAACCCTCCCCGAAATTATTTTCTGGTTACGGCCCTGCTGAAGAAAACAATTTTGAAAGCGAAGATTGTTTTAAAAACAGCAAATATATTCCATTTCATAACGGTTCATTTTTAAAATCCAAATGCGAGGACCAATTCATTCTCGAAGATTGAAGCTACTCTCATTAAACCGTTTAATGAGAAAGAATGACTACACACAGTTCGTGGCTCTTACAGAATCAATTATTCCTAAGCGCATCCTGTAAGCAGAGTTTCCAAAGAGAAAAAATGCATATCCAGAACCAGACACCGTATATTGAAAAAGCGAAAAGAAAAAAAAAATAAGTAGAGAAATTACTGAAGCGTGATATTGCCCTCTGATAGTGCACAAAGTATGGGAATCAAAATTGGGAAAGAGAATAACAAAAGACCTTCCTAATTATTATCGTAGCTGAGCTTTGTTAGTCCTGACAGTGAAACTTAAAAAGAAACAAATTCCCGAGAACTTGTACGATTATCCCAACACGATTACAAGTCACAGGTGTAAAGGAAGGCTCAAAAAAAATGGTCAATTACAAAGCGCATACCGCATTGTCGATAAGCAGTAACGAAAAAAAAGAAAATGGGTAAGAAAAAAAAAGTATTCACCAAATTGGCGCCAATGTCACTGAAGAGGGAAAGTCCCGTACAGAAATTGTCTCAGACATATTATCGACGGTCGCAGGACGGTTCTAATTGGAAAAGCCAGATATATGCGATGATTTCGCTTGCTTACTCCCAGAAGATTAAAAAGAAAAAACTCCCCCTCCCCCTCCCCTTCTCTCTCTCTCTCTCTCTCTCTCTCTCTCTCTGTGTTGCGCAATGAAAAGCCAGCAACAAAAATAATGAAAAGAGCAGAGAAAACGAAAACAATTATTGACGACACACAAAAGAAAATTCTAGATCTCGAAGATGATTTGGTAGCTGCTCACACAAAGGACGCAATTAAAAGAAGTCCCCCTGTCTGATGGTAGCGTGAAACAGAATTAAGCAGCTATTATTTGTGGGCATTGTTTGACGGCCTCCTAACAGAAGAAACTGAGTTGTATGAAGAGATTCCGACTTCATTCCAAATGACAGTCACATGATACTAACAAAGACTAAGTCAAACATAAGAGCAGCTTGTGGTTCGTTATTTAACATGTTCACGTAATTTGTTTCAAGAATGAGAAAACTTTGTGAATAAAGTTTCAAAAAAAAAAAAAAAAAACTTGATGTTTAAATTTGTGTGTTTTAGGCACCGATCTTGTTTTCTAAAGAGCTTGCTGAAAATTATCTAGGTGTGACACTTATGCAAAAAGTTTTACACACGGGTACACTGCGGTTTGTTCGTTTTTATTTTTTGTTTCATCTTTCGATTTTTGAAGTATCGTTAGTAAAATATTGAGAGTACTGTGCAGAGTAAGAAAATAATAATTGACAAAAACATGATTCTCTATTTAAAAAAAAAAAAAAAATCAGACTCTATAGAGATTATGTTCTTTATGTATATATACTACGAGCAAAATGTCGGCGTTTACATAGAATTGAAATTCTTATTTTTTACACTCACATATGTATGTGTATGTATGTATGTGCAGGTACATTAGGGTGTCCCAGAAAAAAATATTTTTCCTTTTATGTAAACAATTGCAAAAAACGTCAAATTTAATTAAAAAAAGTAAAATTTAGTTGTTATACACAAAAATACAAAAGATCAAACAACTCTCTTTAAGCATTGAGTAAATGTTAAAACCGAAAACAATCAAAAATGCAGACATAGAACAAATAAGTAGTTGTCTCATTTGTGATATTAACTTGTTTTTGGGCATTAACACACACCACAAAACTTTTTTTAAAGATATTCAGGGGTAGAAGTGACCGACTTGTCACATATAGGACATTTTCCACAAAAAATATAGGACAAATATAGGACACATTATATGAATAATTTTGCTATGAAAAAAGAAATACATATCATATATTATTTAGTTATTCTTATCAATGATTTCGTTTAAAAAAAAAAATCAAACAAAATTATAACTTACATCTGAAGTGACTTTCCTGTAGTTGAAAGAAATATTTTTGAAAAAAGTGTACTTTACAGACTAAATAACTAAACAAAATTTGAACAAAGATAAATTTTTATTTTTTCTTTCCCACTTATAACCCAAGTACTAATTCCACTGTTCTTTGATTTTATATCTAAACTGAATCCTTTACCATTTGCATTAAGAACAAACAGAGCTTAAGAAGGATCCTTCTGACGTTTTTCAGAGTTTTCTTTATGCTTAAATGTTTTAGCATGCAGCCTCAATTGCGAAAATCCACTATTGCTTATGGGCACTCACTGAACAGTTGCAAAAATGGCAAAAAGAGGTAAAATCATCTTTTCCTTCAGTGCACCATGCACCAAAATTTGTACAATTAATGTCCTCATGATTCAACCACTCCACACGAAATTTTGTTGAGCAATGCAATTTCGCCATAATAATTCCACTTATTACCACAAACTACGTTTTAACATCATAAGGAACTACAATTAAACAATCACAAAATTAAACAAAAAAAAAATATTTGAATTTTGAAATCTTGAATTCAAATTATGTTTTTCGCAATCACGAGTGTGTGTATGTAGGCGTGTGTGTTTGTGTGTGTGGGGGGATATGTATGTTTGTGTGTAGGGGGTATGTGTGTGTAGGCATGTGTGTTTGTGTCTGTGTGCTGGCATAAGTGTGTGGGTAGTTGTGTGTATGAGTGTGTGTGTGGGGGGGGGGTGTATGTGTGTGTAGGCATATGTGTTTGTGTCTGTGTGCAGGCATGAATGTGTGGGTAGTTGTGTGTATGTGTTTGTGTGTGTAGGTGTATGTGTGTGTTTGTGTGTGTGTGTATGTGTGCGTGCGTTGTGTGTGTGTGTAGTTGTGTATGTAAGCGCGTGTGTGTAGGACATGGATGCAACCTGGATACGGCTTTCGCTATAGGAGCAGCATCGCACAGTGGTTCAAAACGACGAAAAAGCGGAAAAAATTCAATAACTTTGAATATTCTCAAAAAATGCTTTGGAAAATTGTTAACATTGTTGCATGGTAATATTTATCTTTATGCTTGCTGGTCGTATTCACTGTGAAACCCCGATTTTACGTCCCTCGAATCTACGTTTTCCCCACATTTTACTTTTTTTATCATCAGGTCCCAGTTTTTCCGTACACTAATAATATTAATTTAACCCGGATGGAAAGTTTGTTATTTATGAATTTCCCGCGTTTTACGTTTTTCCTTGGCAGTTAAAAAAAAGAGAAAAAATGTTTTAAAATTAAGAAAAATATTTCCCTCTGTGCATTTTTAAACATAATCCACTCTATAAAGAATAAATACCTTTGTGCTGAAAAATTAAAATGTCAGTAATCCAACGTTATTAAGCACAAAACTTGCAAATGATTGCAGACACGTGTTTCGGTGTTACAAGGAACACCTTTTTCAATGCAAAGAAGTGTGAGCTTTTGGATGAAAAGTCATCCGAGAAAAGCAACACGGTGGAACAGGAGGTAGTATAAATATCAAAAAATAGAAATTAAACAAAACAAAAAAGATAAAATGACACATGGAGACAAAATTTATTATATAATTCCATCAGGAAAAAACCGTTAAGTAATAAATTTTAAAAGAAAACCCATAAACAATGCAAAAAGTCCAAAAATGAAACCACTCTGAATAAATTAGCAATAAATTTACCAGCGGGAAAAACTATGTATGGAAGCAATGTATCAAATGGAGAAATGCAGAAAAAACAGAGTGAAGGATAAACATATTGGAATTAGTTAATCACAAAACGAAATAAGAAAGCAAAAAATGAAAAAATAAAAGTAAGAAATGTACGACGTTTACATAAAAATAATAGAAAATCTAAACCAATTTTAACAAAGGAGTCCACACAGAAGAAAAATAGGGAATTGCAGTAAGATCGTTAACTAAATTAGAACGGTTCCTCAGGATGAACCACGGTCAACTAAGCATTGATGATACTTTATCCATTTTAAATTCCATTGATCCTCATATTCAATTCTCTTGTGAAAAAGAACAGAATAATTGCCTTCCATTTCTGGATGTTCTCGTTTCTCGAACTGAGTCCGGTTTTGAAACTACGGTTTATCGTAAACCTTTTGCTGTTTCCTTACCCCCACATAGATTATCGTCTCACCCTCCTAATCAAAAATATTCAGCTTTCAACACATATGTTTATCGTGCAATGAATATTTGTTCTTCACCTGAGCTTCTTAATGCGGAACTTAACTATATAAGAGCTGTGGCTGTTGATAGAGACTATCCGCCCACCTTAGTTGATTCCATTTATAAAAAACTTTGCAAAAAATCTCAAAAAGTTGTTCTTAATAGAACTTTTAACACTAAGAATTTAGTTGTTCTGCCTTTCTTCCCTGCTATCAGTTTTCAGGTTGCTAAGATTCTGAAGCGATTCCAATTCCAAGTGGTATTTTCTCCTATTAATAAACTTTCTTTCTCTTCTCTTAAAGATTCTATTCACCCTCTTAATTGCTGTGGGATCTATAAAATTGTTTGCAATTGCGGACTCGGATACATCGGACAGACCCGCCGTTCTTTGAAATTTCGGTTAAAAGAACATCAAAGCTATGTGAGAAAACAACAGCTGAATAAATCCAGTATTGCTCAACACTGTTGGGAATCGAATCACTCTTTTGATTTTAGCTCTTATCAAATTATCCAAATATGCCCCAATTCGTTGGATCTTGATTTTTGGGAATCTTTTCACATCCTGAGGAACCGTTCTAATTTAGTTAACGATCTTACTGCAATTCCCTATTTTTCTTCTGTGTGGACTCCTTTGTTAAAATTGGTTTAGATTTTCTATTATTTTTATGTAAACGTCGTACATTTCTTACTTTTATTTTTTCATTTTTTGCTTTCTTATTTCGTTTTGTGATTAACTAATTCCAATATGTTTATCCTTCACTCTGTTTTTTCTGCATTTCTCCATTTGATACATTGCTTCCATACATAGTTTTTCCCGCTGGTAAATTTATTGCTAATTTATTCAGAGTGGTTTCATTTTTGGACTTTTTGCATTGTTTATGGGTTTTCTTTTAAAATTTATTACTTAACGGTTTTTTCCTGATGGAATTATATAATAAATTTTGTCTCCATGTGTCATTTTATCTTTTCTGTTTTGTTTAATTTCTATTTTTTGATATTTATACTACCTCCTGTTCCACCGTGTTGCTTTTCTCGGATGACTTTTCATCCAAAAGCTCACACTTCTTTGCATTGAAAAAGGTGTTCCTTGTAACACCGAAACACGTGTCTGCAATCATTTGCAAGTTTTGTGCTTAATAACGTTGGATTACTGACATTTTAATTTTTCAGCACAAAGGTATTTATTCTTTATTTAGTTGGCTTAAACGGGCCGTACGTTTGCATTCTACTTTCTTTTTTCTTTCTTCTTGCCTTGAATTTTGGTTGTATTTGTTGTATTTGGTAGTTTTGAATTTTGCTTCATTTTTGCCTTGTTACTGTTTTAATTTGATTTGTATTTTTGATAATAATTTGTTCTTATGTACTTTGTTATTTTGTTTTTGGAATGTCTCAAATCAATAGGTTTTGCAATCTTCGTATTAAGAAGTTTCGCTTTTTGAACCACTTAAAATTTCTTCAAGAATGTAGGCGCAGGAAAGTTATTCCGAATTTTATTTCTTTTAAATGTAACTTACCACGTTCTGTAAAAATTGATAAAGTTATTTTTCGGTCGAAATTGGCTCTACTTAGAGCTTCGATCCAAGAAACTAGGAAACGCCTCTCGTTTATTGAACGTGAGCTCTATGATTTGCATCTCTCTATTTCAAATTATATTTCTGATTTTGATTATGTTGATAGAAATTCTTGGTCTAGAACCCTTCGTTCTACGGAGAATCATCAAGTTGTTTTGAAAAAGAAATTAGCTAAACTTTGTAGAAATTCGAAAGTTGTTCCTTCGGAAAATTTACCAGTGGTAAATAAAAATGTTGTCGTTAATATTTCAAGTGTTCCTTTAAATAGTTCTCAAATTAATGCTCTAAAATGCAATGATAACTTTGCTCTGGCCAGCAAACCTTCTTTTTCTAAGCTTATTGCTCCTATTGAGAAAGCTTTTAAATTTAGTGCCTTATCATCCAATCAAAAAGATTGCGTTAGGCATCTTATTGCTTCTAATGTGGACTTTAATTCTAGAATTTCCAATCCCGTCTTTACTAATACTGTTCGGCGTACTGTAAAGAATTTAACTTCTAATTCAGATATTGTTGTTACTAAAGCTGACAAGGGTGGTCAAATTGTTGTTCTTGACAAATCATCTTATGTTGACAAAACTAATGATTTGATTTCTTCTGGTCCATACTTAGAGATTTCTAAAGATCCTAGTGAAAATGAGTTAAAGACTATTTCTTCGGCTGTCAAGTCTGTTCAGTCTATTCCAATAAATGTTAAACGCTCTGTTATTCCTTCTATTGCTAATTGCGCTAGATTTTATGCTTTACCCAAGGTACATAAAGCTGGCATTCCTTTCAGACCGATTGTTTCCAATATTGGTACGGCTTCTTATAAACTTGCAAAATATTTAGTCTCTGTGTTTTCTCCTCTTATGAGTAATAATGTATTCACTGTAAAAAAACTCTATCGAGTTTGTCAAAAAAATTCAGAATTGCGTTCCAAATAATTCTTTTATGGTTTCTTTTGATGTGAACTCATTATTTACGAACGTTCCGGTCGAGGGTTCATTGTTATGCCTTCAGAGTAGACTGTCTGAATTTCATTTTACCTCTAAGGAAATTGAGGATTTAGTTTTCCTTACTCATACTTGTCTAAGGCAAAGTTCCTTTGTTTTTAATGGTAAATTTTATACTATGTTGGATGGTTTGGCAATGGGAAACCCACTTAGCCCCATCCTTAGTGATATTTACATGCATTACTTTGAGGTCAAGTTGTTTCAGAAACTACAGTTTCAATTCTATGTTCGCTATGTTGATGACTGTTTTGTTCTTATGAACCACGGTCAACTAAGCATTGATGATACTTTATCCATTTTAAATTCCATTGATCCTCATATTCAATTCTCTTGTGAAAAAGAACAGAATAATTGCCTTCCATTTCTGGATGTTCTCGTTTCTCGAACTGAGTCCGGTTTTGAAACTACGGTTTATCGTAAACCTTTTGCTGTTTCCTTACCCCCACATAGATTATCGTCTCACCCTCCTAATCAAAAATATTCAGCTTTCAACACATATGTTTATCGTGCAATGAATATTTGTTCTTCACCTGAGCTTCTTAATGCGGAACTTAACTATATAAGAGCTGTGGCTGTTGATAGAGACTATCCGCCCACCTTAGTTGATTCCATTTATAAAAAACTTTGCAAAAAATCTCAAAAAGTTGTTCTTAATAGAACTTTTAACACTAAGAATTTAGTTGTTCTGCCTTTCTTCCCTGCTATCAGTTTTCAGGTTGCTAAGATTCTGAAGCGATTCCAATTCCAAGTGGTATTTTCTCCTATTAATAAACTTTCTTTCTCTTCTCTTAAAGATTCTATTCACCCTCTTAATTGCTGTGGGATCTATAAAATTGTTTGCAATTGCGGACTCGGATACATCGGACAGACCCGCCGTTCTTTGAAATTTCGGTTAAAAGAACATCAAAGCTATGTGAGAAAACAACAGCTGAATAAATCCAGTATTGCTCAACACTGTTGGGAATCGAATCACTCTTTTGATTTTAGCTCTTATCAAATTATCCAAATATGCCCCAATTCGTTGGATCTTGATTTTTGGGAATCTTTTCACATCCTGAGGAACCGTTCTAATTTAGTTAACGATCTTACTGCAATTCCCTATTTTTCTTCTGTGTGGACTCCTTTGTTAAAATTGGTTTAGATTTTCTATTATTTTTATGTAAACGTCGTACATTTCTTACTTTTATTTTTTCATTTTTTGCTTTCTTATTTCGTTTTGTGATTAACTAATTCCAATATGTTTATCCTTCACTCTGTTTTTTCTGCATTTCTCCATTTGATACATTGCTTCCATACATAGTTTTTCCCGCTGGTAAATTTATTGCTAATTTATTCAGAGTGGTTTCATTTTTGGACTTTTTGCATTGTTTATGGGTTTTCTTTTAAAATTTATTACTTAACGGTTTTTTCCTGATGGAATTATATAATAAATTTTGTCTCCATGTGTCATTTTATCTTTTTTGTTTTGTTTAATTTCTATTTTTTGATATTTATACTACCTCCTGTTCCACCGTGTTGCTTTTCTCGGATGACTTTTCATCCAAAAGCTCACACTTCTTTGCATTGAAAAAGGTGTTCCTTGTAACACCGAAACACGTGTCTGCAATCATTTGCAAGTTTTGTGCTTAATAACGTTGGATTACTGACATTTTAATAATCCACTCTGTTGAAAGTTAATCCATGAAAACAGAAACGCGTCTGCTCCATCCGTAGCTGGCCTTATGGACTTTTCGGCCGCCAATAAAGATGAACAAGAAGAAGAGGAAACACAACTCATTTCTTCTTTCAATACTGCATTTAAGAGCTTAATAATAGTGAAAAACTCTTTTCTTTATCATAAAGACCAGGAAAAAAACTTTGCAAAGTGTTCCAATCCTGGAAGATGCTGTATTTACTTTGGTTTCAATGACTCAATATTACTGACTATTTTCAACCTAAACGCCCGAATTCGTTACTTAATGTGTTAGAACAGTGGTTCCCAACCGGTGGTTCGCGAACCCCTGGGGGTTCGCGCGAGGTTTTCAGGGGGTTCGCGAAAAGAATATTATAATGGCAGAGTTTTAACATGCCTGTTTCTGATGAAGTTTCAGCTTCATGTTCAAACGGTTTCAAGCAAATTTTGCTCCTTTTTTTATTCATGTGTCTTTCGCACATTTGATACTCTCAGCTTGAAAATATTTGCAAACTCCCTGACATATTTTACATTTGAATAATTTAGTCTGTCATTGCAAAGTGCCAGTTTTGGTGTTTCCATTGACAATGATAGCCCTGAAGCCATACTAAAAAAGCTCCAGTTATCAATATAATGTCCTTAGGTGAAAGAATTTGAAAGCGTTAGTTTCCTCAGAAGCTTTTGATCGGAAAGATTGATTAAACTTGATGAAAACATTACATGGAGCATATACGAGCATCTAAAATATTTTGATGTTTAGTTTCTTCACTATTTGAGTGACGAAGAGCTATCGCTTTTCTTTTGTGTTGAGTCAAAAATGCAAAGAAGTGTTGTTTGTTGCTATAATTTGCACACTACATTGGCTACAATTTACTTCGAGCTTTATTGTCGAAAAAAGGAAAGAATGGCTAGCAACCCAAAAATACCACAGGAAATATGAAAAATTAATTACTATAGAAAATTTTCGTGGGTGAAAGTTTGGCAGTGTGGGTTTACGCAGTAAAAAAAAAAATCAACAGAAAAAAATGCGTATATTGAAAATAGACGCTTCTATTATTTTTTAATATGCGCAGTTTACTCCGCATTTACAGCATAATTACAAGAAAATTCTTCAGCAATCAAACGATTAATGTGAGCAGTAAATCTTTATTAAACAGCTAGGCTCGTAATCCTTTTCAAGAAGACTTAAACCTAGATCTTTCTCATTTTACTGTAAGAAAAAAATTCATTTAGTTAATCTGACAGTTCTCTAAAAGGTATTTTAAAGATCATTCTTTAAATGACTTCTGATTCAGTTACAATAGAGATAAATGTACTCTATGGTCAGAAAAATTTCAGCCAAACTTTCAGCCTCTTTGTTTTACAAATGTCCCATTTTCATAGTTTTTTCAAAGTTGATTAAAGCTCAACACAGAATAATCAGTGTTTATTTTTTGGTGAATTTGTTTAGCATTCATTTTTTAGCGATCATTTTAGTTCGTAGCAATATTTGTAATTCTATATTTTGCAATTTTGTTTTCGTTCTTGTTATAAACTATGCAGCAGCATTAAACTAAAAAAAATCTCACAAATTTTATTGTCTAAATGTAATTGTGTGCGCGCGCGTTTTTTTTTTTTTTTTTTTTTTCCCTTGTTAGTTATTACCTAGTACCCAAGGGGTTCGCCAACATCTTTCGGAGTTTGGAAGGGGTTCGCAAGAGAGAAAAGGTTGGGAACCGCTGTGTTAGAATAATCTAAACTGGTGTGTACAATAATGTTCTTTTCGTAAAATATCGCATTTTTACATTTTATAAGTGTCATCGTAGCAACTTTTATTACTATTTTTGTTTCCTTATCTGATTTTTGCTTTTTATACATTTCCCGTATTTTACGTTTTCCCATATTTTATGTTTTTGGGTTTGAATTGACGTTTTCCCATATTTTATGTATTTTATGTTTGATTCAGGCCGCTGAGAAACGTGAAATCGGGGTTTCTGTGCAGTTCAAATTCATTTCTGTTTTTAGTGAAAAATATAAATTAAATCTGTCGTACGCCACACGCATGCATTGCATATTTATTGCAATTAATACCCTCGAACATTATTTTCTGGCAATGTTGACAAACTGAGAACAGCTTTATACTAGAATGATTTCGAAAAGGAAATCAGAAATTTCAAACGCTTAATGATTTTCTAATTTCATTGTTTTGTGAACAGAATGGTTATTTAACCCGAGAGAACTCGCATCGGGCCTCTCAGGCCCGGTCATTACAAAACTACGCTGCCAAAAATCATCCCTTCAACGGAAATGAATGAGGTCCACAGTAGATGCGTTCATTGTGACCTATATACTGACAGGAATGAAGATGATGAAGAAGAAGTTGACACAGAACAGTAAAGCGATCATCAGTAATGCTCAGAAGAAGATTTAGATTTATGTATCATAAAACTTTCTTAAACCTTACTTTTTAAAACATATTATAGAGGCTGTTAATCAATTTATAATTCAGTGTTGAAAACACATTTTTTTTCTATTTTGCAAACTTAATTTACTGAAATCACCACTCCGGGCCTACGGAGCCCCCGCGAGCGTTCGTGTGACGAAAAGTACCGCGAGTTCTCCCGGGTTAACTTTTTATATAGAATTCTGTATAAGTTTTAAAAATTTCTTTCTCATATGTATCTTCTTTAAAGACAAACGGGTCCAAAAATTGTTATTTTCAGGTTACTACTGCGTTTTGCTTGTAGAATAATGCTCCGCATTAAGCCATAAAAACGTAAATCTGTTTTAAAAAATCCTCTACATTTAATGATGAATGTTTCAAAAGCCCCAACTTTCGGAAACAGTAAACAAACGTTTTTAGGCTCTCCTGAAAAATAGTGAAACTGTGACATACGTTAGTCTGGAGCATGTCAAATTGGATGACCAATTTCTTTGATAAAAAAGCAATTTACCCCCGTCATATCGCTACGAGTTATTTTCTAACTTATTATACTGGTATTCGTAAATAGCGAAGATCAAACAAAAACATCTGCCACGACTGCAGTCGCAGGTGGTCGCAGCTAAAATGTTGTTGTTTATTTACAGGAAGGATTAAACTATTGATAGATGTAAATTTTAGCCCACCGGACACCGCCGATAAAAGTATATTCCACAATACTTTTCATTATATTTTTAAGAAAATAATGTTTTTTTATTTCATGTAGTTTTCAATTTTGATGAATTTTTAAATTTTAACTACAATGTAATATGCAGCCTATAAGTGTGAAAAACCAATCAGAAATGACTTTTATTAAATTTTAGTCCTCCTTATTGAACGAATGAATTAAAACTGAAGTATAAGGCGTACGTCCGAAAAAAGTAAAAACATAATTGTTCAACATTCTGGGCTTATTTTTGTAAAAACGAATTTTTTTTCCAAAAAACACTTATGGAGTAAGTTACTACAACTCAAGGGCTAAGTAATTACGGCATGAAATATTTTTTATCTTAAAACTTAAAAATGGCTATTTTTTCCGCCCTTGAACCACTGTGCATCGTGAGGAGCCGGTCGGCGGTGATGGTGCGGAGGGTGGCGCTGGGAAAATAAAATGATAGGACATCAAAACTGTCAAGTGAGAACAATAAGCAATCGTGATTGCTCAAAAAAAGGTTGCAAAAAGAAGATTAGAACATTCTGATCAGAAAATGCACTGAACACAACACATACCAATATACCAACGAAAACCATGATGGAAAACAAAACAAATGGCTGTTGTCCCCCCCCCCCAAACGTAAAATTCTAAAACCAACTTCAAATTTAGTTCTCGAAACTGCACCCACTATAGAGTGACGTCATATTGCTGTAGCCAATGAGTGAAGATGCCTGTCGTAGGATTCAGTCAGTTGAGTTTTTTAATTTGAAATTCGTTTTGGCACATATTTTCAACGAAAAATCCGATGTCAGAAAGTTTATTTATTGTTCCTTTTAAAAGATATATTGGGTAAAAAACGGGAATATAGGAAATATAAGACATTTTTGAAAAATATAGGAAATATAGGACGATTTTGATGCTTTTTTTTGAAAATATAGGATATATAGGACTACTTCGACCCCTGGATATTTCGTATGCAAGTCAAGCTAAGTTACCCGAGAAAAGAACCTTTTTATTGATATATTTAACAACATTAATTTTCATTTAATTTTCATGTTGCTGCTCATGCGAAATATTTGTCAAATACATGCAGCCCAATACAAAAGAAAAGAAAAAGCGTCGAGTTTTAACCATGTGTGCAAAAATGATGACTTATTTTAAGCCCGATAATGATAAATGATGACTCATTTTTGCCCACACGAAAGGCAAAAAATTGCTTACTAAGTTCTAGAAAGAGCAGTGAGGCACTTACACTGGCGAAAACGAGTCCAGAAAGAAACATTTACGTAAACTATACATTTTATGTATTAATGGAATTCAAAAGACTGAGCTCATTCTTAGTCTACATGAAAGCTATAAATATTGCTTATAAATTTTACGAAAAAAAAAAGACTTTTTTTATTTTTTAAAACAAAAATTATTTTGAATTTACCAAATTTGTATTTAATTCAGATATTTCATCGAAAACTATTACACTGGACACTGTTTACTTAGCCTATATTAATAACTAGTAGAAAATCATCCATCAAAGTATGACAAGTCTTCTGCTCTGATTCAGAGCGCCGAGACTTTTTCTCTATTTAAACGTTTTATATATTCAATTGCTTGATTTTTCTGTACGTGTGTTTGGGTTTTTTCCCCATCGCAATTCGTTGTTTAATTGTTTGTCCATTTTGCTCATTTTATTTTGTGTATTTTGTACTGTTGTGCGTCTTACCTTCTGACCCTAAGTGATACTATGTGTTGCATAAGGAGTTTCTTTTTGTGTCTAATTCAAAAAAAAAAAAAAATGGCATGACGGGTAAAACGTGCTTCTTCATTTGAGTGCAGCAACTGCCTGATTGGGGATATTTTGATCGTTGAAATTTTGGGTCGCATAACTTTGAGCAATTCATTGTCCCTTTCTGGCAAAATCAACGAGGACGAAGTACATTAACTCTTTATGGTACCAAAAAATTGGCAACAGTTAAAGGAAAAAAAAAACAGGAATCTCAGCTATCGAATTCTTCTCATTCAATAAGCACTCTCAATTGTAAAGTAACTTATGCTTAAAAATAACTTCATTGCTAGTGACGTCAGAGCGTTACTCGATCAGTGATTTTGACTATTACATATATGAGGATATGCACAAGGCATTTTCCCATTTGTATGAGGTATCTCAACGTCTAAAAATTACCCCGAAAAGTCAAACAATTTTCCCATCCCTGAATCTATTCCTCAACAGTACTTAATGATAACTACTTATTAGCCATTTTTTGAATGAAAATGCTTACTTCATGTAGGTCGCCAGACGTCATGGTGTCCCGGCCGGTTGACTTCATGTCCAGGAAAAAGATAAATTTGATTACAGATGACCAAAAAAGTCTAAAATTAATTAACTGGGAAGGATTATCTTAGATAATTATTTACCATTTGTAACATTGACTTGAAAAATTAATATTGGATTAGTTAGTAGGATTTCAACTCAAAAAACTCAAAAAAGACTTTAAAATGGGTCCTTGCCAATAAAAAGTAACTAAATACTGTTCAATTTCTTTTATTCCTCATTCAAAGCGTTTCTTCTTACAAAATAACTTGTAAATATTAATATGCAAAAGAAGTAAAATTTTTTAATTTATCTGCTTGTGTCATTTTTTATTACCCTTGTCTTAGGCTCATAATTAGTTACCATTTGCTCATAGCATTGTGAATGAACTGTCCTATGAAATACTCTAAAATCCAGGCAGGTGTGTGTACCCTTTTGAATACTAATGACGCTGGGGGGGGGGGATTCCGGTGTCACGGTTAATAATTTCAGGAATCTGGCAAGCCTACTTCATGGAAAAATTTAGTAACATTAGCTTTTCTTCTTATCGTTTTTAACCCTTTCGGCCAAAACGGGACATATATATCCCGCAAATATTTCCAAAACACCCTATGGGATAAATAAACTTGAAGTTTTGTGGAGTGCATATCCGACTGGTTTTCTGTGATTATACTAATACTTTAGAGTAACTTTTTAACTGATAGATACAAATTTTACCTACTTTATATAAGATACTATTGCCCTAATTTAACTGCTTTTTTGAAAAGACAAAACTGGAGTTGAAAGGGTTAATAGTTGGATGATTTTTATTTTTATCCAGGAATTTTCCTGACGAATTCTACTTCGAGTTCAAAACTCACCGCTGGAATGAAATTTCACTCGAAACTCAAATTTTAGTAGCTCTACTTTATGCATAAACGCAAAATTTGGTAGCTCTATTTTATACATTAAACGCCAAATTTGGTAGCTCTACTTTATACATTAAACGCCAAATTTGGTAGCTCTACTTTATACATTAAACGCCAAATTTGGTAGCTCTACTTTATACATTAAACGCCAAATTTGGTAGCTCTACTTTATACATTTTTCTAACATATGTGTTTGGTTTTTGTTTAGAAATGTCCCGGTTGATTCTACTACGAGTTCAAAGCGTACTGCTTGAACGGGTATTCATTCGAAGACCGTTGAAAGGTTTATTATAATTGTTTGATTCATACTACATTCAATAAAATGAGACTCAAACGTATATTATTTCCTTTTTTATAACTTTTATTACCTCATTCCAATCGCATTGTTTCATTTTCGCCTGCAAGTAACGTAGTATGTGCGGCTGACATAAATATTCTGGCTGTAGACACTTTGAAAATTGAAAAACAAAGTTAACACATAGTAAATTTCTCAGCGTCACATAAATGTCTTCGGGCAAGACATGAAAGATGAATTATGATTAAAGAAGTGTAGCTATATGAAAAAGATGACGGCACATTGCCCACGGCAGCACCCCGCTGTGCACCCAAACTCTTGCTGACACCTGTTGATTGCGGGCCCTTGTTGAACGTCAGTCGCCACGTGCTAATCACTGACAGCACTGTACAGCCCACTGCAATTTGCTACAAACAGCGTTTGCTTGTTCTTTTGCATCTCAGTCTGCGGGTAAACAAACCGCTTCGTGAACCACAATTAAAAGGCTTCTGTTGGCCGAGTTCTTCCTTGGTGGAGGTTAATGTATTCCGAAGAGTGCTCGTGCCAGCTGTCAGAGCCTTCAGCAAACAAGCCGATGAAAAGGCTGCCCCCTCCTGAGCGATGCAAGTCGGATGGTGAAAGGCTTTTCTAAGATTTGATATTAATCATTGCAAAGATAGGTTTTGCCTCATTGGGCTGCAAAGCAAATTGGTTAATGGCATTTAGGCGGGATTAAATTGCAGAGGCAGTAGACTTTGATCGCTGTTATTTGATTAACCCTTTCAGTTCAGTCACCGAGAACGTCGCTGAGTCATTAGGAAAGCATTTGGATCATTAATGCAGAATGTACTAGCTGAGTTTATGGACATCATGACTGCAAATATGAACTTTCACAGTGCAGTGTGAAGCAACTTTTGGGGAACGACTTGGAACAAGATTTCTTTACTAATAATAAAGCTGAAAGTCTCTCTGTCCGGAGGATCTCTGGATGTCAGTAGGATCTCTGGATCTCTGTGACGCGCATAGCGCCAAGACCGTTCAGCCGATTTTCATGAAATTTGAAACAAAGTTAGTTTGTAGCATGGGGGTGTGCACCTCGAAGCGATTTTTCGGAAATTCGATGTGGTTCTTTTTCTATTCCAATTTTAAGAACAAAACTATCATAAGATGGATGAGTATATTACGAAATTATCATAACGTGGAACCGTAACATGGGCACAAGCCAATTGGCGAGATACGAAATTATCATAGCGTGGAACCGTAACATGGGCACAAGCCAATTGGCGAGATACGAAATTATCATAACGTGGAACCGTGACATGGGTACCAGCCAACTGGCGAGAAAATTCACCATACATTATTTGTAGATATACTGGCGAACCAAAGACCTCTTAATTTTTCTATTACATGCAAAGCCGTGCGGGTACCACTAGTAAGAAATAAATTGCTTGGTCGTTATGAGTTGCTGTCACGAAGTATATTGTATTAACGAGTGTTCTTCTTTTCTGAATATGATGTTCTCCTGAATCTCAATTGCAAGCAGCTGAATTAATAATTTACACGTGTTTACAAATAATAATACCTGGTGCATATTAGATGCAACCAAAAATCTCTAACCAGATTAGAGCGCACTTTATGTGTTTTACTGATTCGTTTTCCTAAGTCACTGCAAAGTTGACACTTAAACGATTAACAACTGTTGAGGTCGAAAGATAGTTGTAACGATGTACAGATCCTATGCGTTTTAGGTCTGACTAGCCTGACAGCCCTGGAAGCTTACATAGATCACTCGTGTTAGATCCAGCAAGCAGTCCCGTGGTTCAGTTCAAGTCAAATCGTTTATAAAACTATTTTCAAAGCAAAATAGGAAAAGTTGTTAAAAACCCCTACTACATCCTGTTCTTCTTTGCAAAAATACTATAGCCCGATTGTGGCCTACTATAAATTTTGACGAGTACTTTAGGAAACGAGGAGGAAAAGTAGCTATTATAACTTATTATGTAACGATCAGTCAATGCCTAATTGGAGTTTTCCTAGTTTTCTTCAATTATATACGCAAAGAAAACGCAATCAACCATAAAATCCTGCAAGAAGGCAGTTTTTCTTTAAGATACTTACTCTACATCAAAAAAAATAGCACCAAATTGAGACTGAAGCATATGTTTGTTTGGCCCCAATAATTCCCAACATGACTTGCATCAAATACTATGCCATACACACAATATTTGTAAGTTACAAATTAAAAGCAGAAAAGTTACCTTCCCGTCATCTCGATGACTGTTGATTGTGTACAAAATTAGCCTTTTAAAATGCTAATTTGCAGCAAATTTACAGATGTGTTATTCTGTGTCATAGAGACTTTTTTCATTTAAATTTTACAGACATGGGCAATATATCTTAAAGTTAACTCATCTAAAAGTGAAGGAGTGTGCCTTTTACCAGTCAAATATTGCTTAACGGAAAGAAAAATAATTTCACCTTTTTGTGCAAAAAGTTGCATACGAATAACAACATTATAGCTGCCCAAATGTAGATATCAAAATTACCGACACGTATTTTCGCAATTACAAGGGATCCTTTTAAATTGGAAAAAAAAATAGAAGAAGAAAGAAAGGGAAAATGCCAACGTTTGGAGCTCGCAAAAGCGAAACTAAACAAAAGGGTTTGGTGGGTATCTTTTCATCCATATGCTTCATACCCCCCCCCGTGTACCCCCCCCCCCTCCCCCGTGTCTGTTACTCTAATTCATATTTTCTGTAACTTAAATTTTGTTATTCGTTTGTAATTTACTCAATGATTTCATTCTAAAATAGTTCAAACAGATTTAACCTTAGTGCGGGAATTAGTAAATGGATGGAGCAAATCCAATGATTGGCTTAGCAAAAGTTGAAACGAAGACGCCAAGTCATGTGACTCAACAACGACGAATGGCTGACATGTTTTGTGTGAAAGTAGAGAAAGAAACCTGATTCCTTCCAATGTTTTGCCTTAAAATTTATCACGTGACTTGGCGTCTTCACTCCCTCCATTTTATCTTTAATCAATGGATTCAACTGACTTCGCCGTATTTGCTTCACACACGATGAACGCATGAAGTATTTCATTAAAGCTAAATGCATGGCGGAATGTTTAAGTAGACTTTCACTTGGTAGCCATTGTTTTTATGATTTAATTAGTGGAGGGTTAATGCTTCAGTGATGAGCGCTCGCGCCGGCTGTCAGTGGCGTGCGAACGTACTGCCTGATATGATGCACAGAATGGATGCCTCCTCCCGCGCGGTGCAATGTTTCGAATGATTAGTCTCTTCGGGACTTCATACAGATGAGAAGAACGATGTGCCTCAGCGGATGTTAATACGAAAATTAGATAATGATATCAAGTTGAGATTAATTTTACGGAAGTGCGTTTCTCTTCTTCGCCACGAACCATCGGCTCAGGCATGTTCTTGCGGTAATGAATGTCGCACTTCAATGAATGGAGCTTGTTCCTCTCCTGACAAAGGGATATTCGGCGTAACTATCTTAAGGAGGGCATTGAACACTGTATTAGCCATTATTTTCGTAATCGGTCATTTATTTTTGCTTTGATTTTAGTGGTAAAGAAACATCGAGTCTCTTAGAAAATAGGGGCTAGCTTGCTATCTTGAATCGTCTGGTTGGGGGTGTTGTGTTTCTTCTTTTGTTACGAAGCAAAACTAAGGAAACGTTGAAAATATTTAATTTAAATCCTTTTTAAAATTGTTTTTAGCGCTAATTGATTAAATATACTAACCTATTGCTCTTTTCTGATGCTTTTAATTATGTAGATTATCTAATTACGAATGATTCAAAAAATTTCTGTTGGAATGATGTTATATAGTACTTTTGATAATGTTTCCACGTATGATTGACTTTCGGCGACTTTCTTTTTTACAATACCAATTCACCAACTCTTTTTCTTTGCTTTTTATTATTACACTAGCTGCGTTGCCCGGTTTTGCCCGGTCTACCTTGATTAAGAAAAAAATGTCAAATGAAGTACATTCAACAATCAGGCTTAAATAAAAGAAAAGAAAAAAAAACATCATGCAAAATTTCCGTTCCAAAAAATGACAACGGATCTTAAAATACTTTTAAGAAAGTAAAATGAGAAAGATGGATTTAAAAAGCATAACCACGGAAGCACAACATAAGTTTAAGAAATTAAAATGAGCTGAGATGGAAAGGAACAATGGATTCAAAAAGCGTAACCATGGAAATGCGAAAATAAAATGGTTAACAACTTGATTGGAGATGAGATTTTTTGAACTTTATTTAAAAAGGCTTGCAACTTTTTCCTTTCGAGATAGAAGCTTAGTTTTCCGACCATAGGTCGAGATTCATCTGGAATAAAAAATGTCGCTTTTTCCAATGGTGTCAAAAAGAAAACTGTGGGACAATTCCTTCACTTTTTATTGATAGATTTAATGAAGAAAGTAGTGCTTAAATTTCAGTCAAGCCCAAACAAATTCGAGCTAAAAAAGCAAATAACTCCCGCCGTTTGTAGGTCAGAGCATTGAAACAAAACCCGCGTAGAACGCGGGAAATTCTACTCTTTCCAACGATACATAATATTAATATATATGTGCAAGTAATTTTTCACTCCCATATTAGGGAATTGATGTGAAAATTGGGTATAAATTGGAATAAAAAAAGAACTTATTCATCGAATTTTTTTCGAACTGGTCTGCAAACCTTTTCATGACTTTAAGGAACCCAGTGTGAAAATTTCAGCGAAATCGGCCGGGTAGTGCTTGAGTTTTGCGAGTTCAAACACACAGACGCTTTTTGGAAACGTTTTATACTATGTAGAGATATTAGTTGCAAACTCTTTAAAACTAAAATAATGTTCTTTTAGAAATATACTACGTCGAAATGCATTCATGTTATGTGTAATCTCTACATAGTATATGAAGTCTCCAAAAAGCGTCTGTTTGTGTGAACACACAAAACTCGAGAACTACCTGGTCGATTTCTCTGAAATGTTCACAGTAACTTTCTTTAAGCCCCGGAAAGGTTTGCAGATCGGTTCGAAAAAAATTCAACGAGTATAGTTCTTTTTTTTTAAATTCCAATTTAGGCCCAATTGTCACGTTATGGGGGTGAGAAATTATTACACATATTAATATTACATATCGTTGGAAAGAATAGAATTTTCTGCATTCTACGCAATTTGTTTCAATGCTCTAACCTATTTACGGCGGGAATAATTAGCTTTCTTAGCTCGATTTTTTTAGGCTTAGCTGAAATTTAGGCATTACTTTCTTCATTAAATCTATGAATAAAAAGTGAAGGAATTGTCCCACAGTTTTCTTTTTGACACCATTAGATAGAGCGACATTTTTTACTCCAGATTCTAACTAAGCTTCTATCTGCAAAGGGAAAAAAGTTACAAGCTTTTTTAAATAAAGTTCAAAAAATCTCATCACTGTTCAAGATGTTAACCATTTTATTTTCGCGTTTTCACGGTTACGCTTCTTGAATCCATTGTTTCGTTCCATCTTTCGCACTTTCAATTTCTTAAACTTATTTCATTTTGTGCTTCCATGTTTACGCTTTTTAAATACATCATTCTCATTTTAAGTTCTTAAAAGTATTTTAATATCTGTCGTCGTTGTTCGAAAGAGAAATTTTTCCTGATGTTTTTTTTTTCTTTTTTCTTTTATTTGAGCCTGATTGTTGAATAAGCGTCACTTGACACAATTTTTATTTTCAAGGTAGACCGGGCAAAGCCGGGCAATGCAGCACGTTAGAATTATAATCCTTTCATCCAAAATAAATCGCTAATTTAGGTTGAAGATCTTGTCCCAAATTAGTTCCTACATTTCTATACTTCTTGTACTAAATATTAAAATCGATTATTTTAAGATTTAATTTAAACATTTTTCAGAGACTTCAGGATGCTATGCTATCAATCAACAACATTTACTTTTCAAGTATTCGCTCTTTAAATCAGAAACAAATTTAAAAAATCCCGGGCTCGCACACTCTCAAGCCTCGCCCCATTTCGTAGGGATTCGTCCACACGTATTAGCATAAAACTATCTTCCAGCTCAGTGGTTCTCAACCTTTTCTCTACTGAGGACCACAAATACTCTTCCGAATCGTAAGCGGACAACATGCGATGGGAATAATATTTGCTCCAGAATGGGGTCGTTTCCAAAGTTTGAAAAGTATTTTTTTTTCTGAAAGAGCATGCTTAAAAACATAGGATCTGACTTTTTTTTTTTAAATTTGTTTAAGTTTAATACTTTTTAAAAAATACTTAAATCCGTGCGCTTTCATTGTTTAAGCTTCTACCGATGATATCACAAATGATGAAATGACATTCAATGTTGCCATTCACAGAGCAAAATATTTAATTCGCATCTTTACTCACGTGTATTGGCAACGATAGGGTTGATAGCAAGCGTAGAGCAGAATTTTAATTCGTGTCTTGATTATCATAACGTGGAAATGCGGTAGAAAGATGCGCCAAAGAGCATTATTTGTGACGTCATCAAGACCACGCCTTGTTTGAAAAATCGGACATTTTAAAAAATTAATTTAAAAACAACTGTTGGGAAAATAAAGGTATTTTCTGGGTTCATATCATTTTTTTTTTTTTTTTTGGCTTATTATATCAATTTCAGTGACTAAACGTATTACTTTTGACTGATGGAAACAACCCCATTACATTAATTAGATGAATCCAAAAGTTTTCTTTAATGAATTTGATTTAAAACTACAAAAATGTAGATTAATTTTTACTATCTGTTCGCGGACCATATGTTAATTACTCAAGGACCCTTTAGTGGTCCGCAGACCAGGTTGAGAATCACTTTTCTATCTAATGAATTTAAGGAGTGTTGGGGATGTTTCAGGAGGGAAGACATGGAAAGTAAATGCTGTTAATTAAAAACACATTTCCTTGTAATCTCCAAAAAAAAAAAAAAAAAAAATGTTCCACCGAAATCATAACATCTTCAGTCTCTTTAATCGGTACAAAAGTACTCAAATGCAGCAACTAATTTAGAACAGAGAGAGAGCATGCCATCATAAGAGGCCATCCACATTTTAGGGATGGGCTACCGTCAGAAAAAGGTGGTGCTACTAAAAACTTCTGCCTCAGTTTCAGACGCTTGATTGTGTTGAAAAAGAAGTAAGCATTTTTAGTATAAGAAACTGGACATATATTGGGTAAAAATCGGGACATGTGGCTACAACGACCTTTTGTAGCAAGAGGCTGTGGTCCCAATAGAAAAAGAAGGGGCTTTTGTGACAAGGAAATAACATGTACTCTCATTTTGTGTCTTCGGACGGTCATCTTCTTCAATGTACGGTCAATGGAAAATTATTCCCTTCCAATAAAAGGTATACTCTTGGATTTTCCATTTAACCTCTGAGAAATTGTCTTCAATCCTTTTGCATTGGAAAAAAGAACCTCACGTAACAAGGCTCACCAACTCAATACTGAGAATAGAATTAAATCTTTCTTTACGACTCGCATAGGCGCCTCAAGGGTGATTTGTAGATACTTCTTGTTTCTTCTTTTCGTACGCTTCCAATCCAGTCTTTGTCCCTTCTCTGAAGCTATAAATCACTGGAGAAGGTTTAAATGAAATCTAGAAAATTGGTTTTACTTTAATTGCTTCCCGTGAACAGAAGTAACCGTCACGGTGACATTTTCTTTTTCAAACTTTGTTCTTACCTTTTCTTGTTTTTCTTTTCCTCTGTGTACATCTTTCTTTGCTGGCTTTGTTTTTTGCACTTTTATCGCTCTTTCTTCTTGCTTTGCGTGTGCAGTCATGAGGTTGAAAAAGATCTCTTTCTGCTGTTTTTTTCCCCTCTCTGGTTGGACATTGGCTGTCAATTTTTCAGCTCTGCACGTAATGCTGGACGTTTTATTTTATTTCATTCAATGACTGAAACTGAAATTACTGAGATGCAACATTTATGTAGATCCACGGCGCAAAGAAATTTGCACGAACCGTTTACATTGGGCATCTACCCCAGAGTACAAATGCGTAAGAACGCATCGTAAATGAAGAAACGACAGAAAAAAAAAACGAAAAAGAAGAGAGATAAAAGAAGCGAAAAAAAAAAAGAGAAAAATTCGAATTTGCTTCTGAAAAGTTTAAGTTTTTGCAATCAAGAATTGCTACCAGATTTTGTTTTAGTTATTCATGTTTTTAACTGTTTAGTTTTGATTATCGGGGGACGTAGAAGAATTTCAAGGGAGGCGTGAATGTATTCTTTAAAATTTAAGAGCAGCGCGGCTAGGTAGAGTAGGGTCTAATCGCACTAGGTAGTAAGTTTTAAGTAGGTAGCTGGTAAGTGTGATGTTTTATTTGTTAACTCAATTTTCCTAGATTTTTCTTCCGCGCCCAGGGACACTATAGTCAAGAAACATCGCAAATAAGTACCGCAAGAAAATGTTCGACGATTTGAAACCACCATTCATTAGGACCGTAATGGTAGGGACCTCCTCGTGGTGCGGCCTGGGTGACAGTAAATCCCCCCTTTCCACCAGCTATGGATGTTAGGCTAGATTCGTGCCTCTGGACTGTGGCTTGCGGATGGTAAATTAAGCAGGAAACGAGCGACACTGGATAAGGCTTTATAGCTGAATCATCGTCATCAAGAGTGGTAAATGGTTTTGAACGGTTACATTGGAGACTACGGAACGTCAACACGCTCACACTGCGGGGGCTATCCGTGGTTTTATCAGCAGTATAGACGGTAGGTTCACCACACTGATTATCACAATTCATTATTTAAAAAATAGTACTAAGTCATTCGACAATATATACTTAATTGATAGGATTCTTAGCGGTGTGTTTACTCTCTCCTTAGAGAAGACCATAGATGGCTCGTACGGAGTGGCAAGGGGGGCAAATTCCCCTTCACTTTCAAAAGTGAAGGTGCTTTGCCGCCGCCTGCCTTGTCTAGTGGTCAGAGAAGTCTAACTGCGGCAGGAGGGTTCGGGTTTGAATCCCAGTTCGGGCATGGACGTACTTTCTCTCTCCTGGCCTTGTCCTTTCTTTGTATAAATGTCTTGTTAATGTTTACCCACCCTATAAACGGGTGCTAATGGCATGTGTGTACTGTAGAAGTCCGACTTCACACTAAATTACGGTGCAGTTGGAAAAATAAAGCAGCTCACCCCAAATTGCCAGCCTAGTTGGCACCCGACAACAACAACAACCTCCTTTTCTCCTCACGGTTTTATTTCACAAAAACGAAAATGGAGCTTTGAATTGGAAGGGGGAGGCTAACTGTGGTCATCTATACCGATTTTCAAAGCTCAAATTTTTTAGAGAAGTTCATTTAATCAATAGTGATGTTAAAATTCATTTGCTCAATTCGTAAAAATGTCAACTTTAGGGGAGTCACCCATTTAACCTGCCCCTTCCCCGCAACTCCTTTAACTCACTTTCTTTCTTTTTTTTTTTTTGATGTACTAGCCTCTAAGTTCGAGATGGGTGTAAATAACCATTGAATTTCAAGCAACAATTTAATTTAAATTATATTTGATTTCTACTTCAACTTACTTGCAAATCCCTTAAACATCAAAATAAATAAAATAAAATAACAGAATTCAATAGTTATCTTTATGGCAACTGTTTGCTACTAAAGGATAGCATATTTAGACTCGAATTGCAACAAGTATTCAGTAAGGTCCAAGCATAACTATGAGGCAAAATATTTTTCCTCTCGCAGTATCATTTTGATTTTTTAAAGCAAAACATTTCTCGTAGAATCGAAACACTTGTATTAAGTTTTGATTGTAACCTTCTGACTTTATTCGTTGTGCTTCAGATATCTACAAAATCATAAAATTGCAAAAATATTGCACAGAGTTGGGATTTCTGTAAGTAGAAAAGTTCTTTTTGAGGCATTTTTCTATGAACTCACCAAATCGTCTTACGATGAAAGTCTAAATATTAAGATCGCAAACGTTTAATTTGAAATGAGCAATTCCCACCTAAACTTGCGTGAAATAGCCAGTTGCTCGAGCCACGATTTCTCCAAACAAGAAATGAATCGAATTATCCTCACATTACCCTCAACCCTGCTCTTCATTAACCAATCAGGTTCAGCAATTAAACGCTTTGATGAGGAAACCGTGACTGGTCACCCCTCACCTGCGTGACTCCCTTCCGAGGATGCTAAGCGTGGGTGACCAATTTCGAGTGACTCGATTAAATAACCTATGGCGGCGTGAGCGGGGGTCGCGACCGAAAGTGTGGATCCGACATCGCGTGAAGAAATCCATTTGCATGAGAAAAAGTTCTAGTGGATGTTAGATTTTTACTTTTTGTTTGCTTTCCTATCCGACACCTACAACAAGTTGAAAAGATACTGACTGACCTCCGTGTTTGCGCCAGCACATGACAGCGTGCCCGAAAAACATGCATTCGTTCAAGGGGAATTTATTTTTGGCAATCACGAATACTTTTATGGTTATTCAAGAAAGCAGAAAACAATAACCGATCACGTAAATATCCGGAATCAGTGAATAGCCATTTAATTATTCCCATCCCCATGCTAAATTCGAGGACGATGACTGCGTAAGTATCACAGCAAAATTGCTTAACAATGAAGTCACAAAATTTCTTGGTCAATAAACACGATCTGCTGGATTGTTTTAGAGAAAATTAGAAAACAATAATCTGTTATGTAACTATCCGGATTCAGTGTATAGTTAATTACTTATCTCCATTTCCATGTTAAAATCGAGAATAATGACTACAGAACTGTGAAAGGTACACTGTAAAAAAAATCCGGAAACGTTTCTGAGTATATCGTGCAGCTGTGGTTCATGAAAGTTTCAAAAACGTTTCTGAGTATTTCGGAATCCTCTTTCTGTAATTTTCAGAAACGTGTCTGAGTATTTCGGAATCCTCTTTCTGTAATTTTCAGAAACGTTTCTGAGTATTTTGGAATCCTCTTTCCGTAATTTCCAGAAAAGTTTCTGAGTATTCTGTGCAGCTGTGGTTCATGAAAGTTTCGAAAACGTTTCCGAGTATTTCGGAATTCTCCAAACAATTTTCAAAAACGTTTCCGAGAATTTCGGAATCCTTTTTCTGTGATTTTTTCTAAAATATAATTCTTTATTATAGTATTGCATACCATATCAATTTCAATTCTTTCATATCTAAGAGCAATAATACAAGCAATTTTAGAATTATTCGTGGATTTTTTTTTTTTTTTTTTTTTTTTTTTTGAATTTCTAATGACAAATAGCATGGTTAACAGCATAACATATGCACAGTTATAAATTTTTGAAAAATTATGAAATAATCTAGTAGTTTCATTCCTAATCACAAAATCGTCGGGGAATTGGAGTGGGGGTACCTTCTGAAAAGTGGGGATTGTTTGTTAAACAATCTTAAACTTCAGTTTTTCTCTCAATATTTTCAAGACAAAACTATCAACATATTGTATTTTTAATGCAGAACTTAAAAACATATCTTGTATCAAACTTGATAGCTTTTATCTTCGGATAAAATTTGACAGGACTTACCTACCCTTCGCGTTCCGGAATTCGTTCACCTCAAGTCAATTTCTCTGACGAACAAAGTGTACCGAAAAGTACCAACAGAGAAATTGATGAATTTAAATATGACACCAAGTCCCTTTGCTGGAACCATTCGGGTTGATTCTTCTGTTCTTGCCTTTTTCCAGCTCATCACAAATATAAATACTTATTCAAAATAGGTTACTGATTTTATTTTTACAGTGTGCGCAAAATGCATTATATATTTTATTTATTAAAACATTGAACTCTATTACATGATTATTCCATTTCATATATACGAGAATCCCCCCCCCCCACCATAAGAGTGATGGTGCACCCATAAAATGCTATGAAGCGCCCACCCCCCCTTGAAAAAGCAACATCATATACATTATAAATCAAAGTATCATATACATTATAAATCAAAGCATCATATAAATTATAAGTCAAATACTTTAATATGGTGTAAAAATACAAAATTATTTTATTAAGTCTTTTTTTTTTTTTTTTTGCTTTTGGTAAAATTGAGGCTCGTAAAACGAAAAAAATGAAGACACTTTTAAATACATATATGTATCTATTTGTTAAAGAAATTGATACACATTTAACTAATTTAAAGCGTTTCGCTAATGCAAATATTTAAAGAGATATCGTCATTTAGATAATACTGAAGCACTATGTTCCTAATTACAAGAGATAGTTTTTTTTTTACTTCATACAATCTAGCTACACTGTTTACAAGAGAATGAAAGCATGCAACCTTAAAGACGAACTATCAAACCTGACAATTTGCATCTTATAACATTTAATTCATAATGCTTGATACATAAATGTTCAGTCAAATATTAACTGAGATTGACACATAAAAACAAAGTACACAATAACACTTATTTAAAGTTTTTTATAATCTTCAATTCATAAATTTTACAGAATAAAACTAGACACACTTGCACTTTAAATATGTGTTCTATGTAATGTAAAATATTTTCAAATTGCAATAGTTCACAACGAAAAAATGATACTGAAGAAAATAGTTTTTTTTTAACGAGATTTATATGAACTAAATCTCTTTAAAATAATAGAGTTGCAAAGCGCCTTCCTATTCGTCGGTGGTGGTCTTTTGCAGGCTTTGGTCACCAAAAAGGTGATTTTTATGACAGAATAAAATTCTGCCAACAAAAATTACCCATTTGGTAGAAAGAAGAAAAGTATCCAAGAAAAAAGTAAATTACCTACACAAGTTATGCGACGCAATGAATTTACATGGCGTCTTCTCGGCAGATTTGGTTTTTAATTTCAGTTTGTATTCCTTCCGCGAGCATGCGTCGAGAATTTGCACTTCCTACTTAAAAATAAGTGACATAGCTTCAAATTCAATCTCATGACGATACATATGCAAGAAAATATAAGACTTTAAAATTATCTTCAGTGAATTCATGCGAGGAACAAAACTTCTACTAATCCCCTTGATGAGTGTTACTTCGCATACATGAGTCAGCACTTTTTTTCATTGCGTGCTTTCGAAAGTTTCAGTTTGAATTTGCTGCTGGACTATAAAATTGCCGTGTGAGCTGCGCATGCGTCGACTCTTACATTCTTGCTAAACGGGAAAGGTTTTTGATTATAGCAGAAAACTGCGGAGGGCGTACGAATCTGTGTATTACGGAAAACTTTTTTGTATATTCAGAGAGTTTTTCGAGATTTTTTACAGTGTAGGTTCACAGAAACTAGATATTTTCGGATATCATAGAGAAAATCCGAAAGCAGTAATTAAGTCGCATTACTATCTGGATCGCAGTGGATAGCTATTTAATTATGTTCATGTACATGTTGAAACCGAGAACAATGACTACTCAAGTGCGAAAAGTAGTTTCACTGTAAAAAGTTTTCGCCATTGATCATTAAATTTCTTGCTTAGAAACAACAGATCAGTTTGGCTGTTGTGGAGGAATAGAGTAATTTATAATAAATTATGTTACATAACTACACAAATTCAGTGGTTAGCTATTTAATTGTCTCCATTTTCATGTGGCAATCGAGAGTGATGATTACGCAATTGGGAAAGACAGTTTCAGTGTAAAATGTCTTGACTGTTTATCACAAAATCTCTTGACCAAAAACTACAGGTGTTTTGTGTTGCTGTAGAGAGAAGCAGAAAACAGTTATATGTCATCTACTACGAATACGTATCCTTATTCAGTATCACAGATTCGGTATGAAAATCGTGAAAGATTATGTAAATGTGAAAGGTAGTTTCAGCAATTAACTTGCAAGGTAATTTCATGAATTTTATTTACAAAGTTTAAGAAATTTAAAAATTATATAACTGCCCTCTTTTGAAACAGGAATCTCATGGATGCTCTGAAAAATTCAAAAAACACATCCAAGAAGCTCATGAGAATCAAAATTGAAAATAAGGCTTTGGGCTTTCAACTCATAAACCGACACACGATGCAAAAAAAAAAAAAAAAAAAAAGACCAGTTGATGAATCTTTATGTAGTCCTATGAGATTCCTTCAAGTCTAACTCTCCGGTAAATACCAGACACTGTCTCCAACTGTTCACCGTTTGCCAAGATGGATCGTCCAACAAACCCGCAATTATCCAGGGCGTCTGCTTGCCTTTTTAATTACCAGACTCTTCATTAATTGGCTTCGATTACGATCTTTCTAAACTGTTCTAAACCCTGCGGCATAATCACCTCCTACGGTATCTAAGGAAAGAAGTGAACGTTTCTTTATGCTTCTTCCAGAGTCAGGAATTCAAAACTGAACCACAAAAGCAGAGCTGCACAGCTTTGCAGATTATTTCCCCCTTCCAATAAAATCTTCGATCTGATGCTTAACCAACAAAATGTGAAATCATTTATTTATTTTTAGTAAACTGTTGAATAATTCACTGCAAAAGAATCAGAGCAGAGACGTTTTCTATAATGGCCAACGGATACCGGTAAACACAGAAATTCCTGAACTGATCTCCACGTCACCCTGAAATTGCCACTGCGAAATATGATAGTTACCACAAGGCGCTTATGATATCATTTTTTTATGAAAACGAATCTCGTTTTAAAAAAAAGTGTGTTCGTTACATTCAAATTTTTACAGTAAATTTTAAATACATGTTATACTTCTTATTTTCCGCATCTGTAATTATTTCCTTCGAAATTGAGCCAATATACATTTTGAGCCCGTATAAAATGACCATACAGACCGTATACATTGACCAGTTTTGCTCATTGAAGGCATGTTCAAATCATTGTGACGAAATTCTCCATGTAGGCGAAAATGGAGGATGATAATAGGTACGATTTTCAACCTACTCCATACAAGGTGAAAAGCGGGACGTACCTGGAAAAGGGGTTCTCTAAAAACAAGACCCCCTGGAAGCGTAAAATAATTTCAACGGAGGCTTGAATGTTTCAAACTATAAAGTAAAAATGTGAAACTGTCTACGTTTTCTCTAAGTTATGTGGTCAGAGTCAAATATTCCCAGTATTATCGCCTTTTTTCCCCTTGAGATTATTAGATCACTTTACATTCACACACCTCGCTGAATCTGAGTTTTTAGGATTAGTATGTATAAAGTCAAAATGTTGAGAAAGGTTGAACATTGAAAGTAAACTGAGGTGCGCTTTGTCACAGTTACAACCAACTACTTAAATACTTATACTCTCATGAACTATACCGCTTTGCATCTGATGAGCACTAACTCTACCTACAATAGTCTGCTTGTTTTCCCTCTTTCAGGGAATTTTCTTATCATGGCTTTACCTGCAACGCGCCTACTTTTTGTTCAATGTGAACGGCTCTAAGGATCTAAAATCTATTTTCCGCTTACTATGGTGCATTACGTTGCCAAAATAATGTCAAGCAAAAGCGTAATATTTCTCGTAGTTAATGTTACAGGATGATATTGCATCAATTTCATTGACTTGTCCCCTTTGCTAGGAAAATGCTGTTGAGATAATTAGCTCATGTCACTAAATTCAGTTCAGTGTCGACGAGAATAATCAAAGCTTTCCTTCTAAAACTACATTTAAAATTGTGTTCTAATACTACACCTCATTATGCACCTCTAACGAATTGTTTCCTGTTTTACTCTTTCAGATCCCTCGTAATGCGACTCCAAATATTACACACCACAGTTAACGAATCAATTTGGGCCTTTAATTGCCGTTGTATTGCGTTCCCACACGAACTTGCTTAGCCGACCGCAGCAACAGCACGTGCAGCGATTAACCAACAAAATGTCTAAAAATAAAAGAACAAAAATCACTCTTGCCCCTCCCCATAATTCTGCCGACCTTATCACTCATATCGCTTTATCACCACCCTATCACACTTCTAAAAAAGGGGGGGGGGGGTTGCGTAATGGCAGTCGGTTTTGCCTGTTCCGTGCTATCAGACTGGTCGCACGCGAATTCAGTTCTTGTTTATCCGAAGGTGAACAATGATCGCGGAAACAAAACAATGACTTTTCCGTCACACGCGATCCCCAAAACGATCTATTTAAGTAGTACTGAGCTTTAATTATTCCATTGTCCGGGTCCTTAATAATCACTGGCGGACTCGGTTTTGTCCTGATTTACATAACTAATGGCTGGCGACGCTTGAGGATTTTGCATTCGTGAATCGCCTTTGTGCGACTTTCGAAGATTTCAGCCTTGAAGACGTGGACGGGGTTCAGGGATTGCTCAGGGCTATGCATTGCCCAAGAGCTGTTGCAGATTGTGCGATTAGGAGACAAGTTATCTGGAGCTGTTAATCGGAAAATGGATGAGGCAGCAAGTATATTGTTATTCACTTCCGAGGTGTTCCATCATAATTGATCGCTTATAGACAAAAAATTTTGGTTTTGCCTCAAGCCTCAAAGGCACTCTTTCTGGTGAAAGCTTAGTTTTAAGGTTCTGTAAGTGGTGTTGAGAGTGAAAAGGATTACTGGGGAGAAATTAAAAAGATTGGTTCCCATTTGGATTACTAAGCAATCTTGGGTTTAAAGATATAGCAACAGATAGCTTAGCTCATGTGGTGTGTTGTCCAAATGTATCGCGCGGTGTTTCTGTTTTACAAATATTGCCAACACTCGAATATATTGCTTGATTAAACAGAAATTGTTTTAAGGAGATCCCATTTCTGAATCAGTTCTTGAATGTATTGTATTGTCCAGTCATTGGTGGCAGGCCGTGGTGGCCTGATCGGCAAGGCATCGAACTTTGAACGAAGGGTCCCGGGTTCGATCCTAGCCAGTCGAAGATCTACCGCCTTTGCTAATGGTAACTGGGGTTGGGGCGTAAAATATGCTCGTGGTCACAAAGTCATCCAAGTGAAACGATACCACTGGGGGTGTTAGACCAGGGATTGCTCGGCTCCTGGTCTGGATCAAAATATGAGAGCTGTCTTCAGGGTTCCCTCCAACTTGTTAAACCACAAACAGTGGTAGGTAAGGGAGAGCCTGGAGTGAAAAATCACTTGTGGCAATAATAAAGCCGTGTAATAAAATGAAATTCTGAACAAATGTAACAAAAAAACACATTGTCAATAAACTTGAAAATTTTCAAAAAGAATGGAAAATTGAATAAAGAACATAAACAAAGTTTATAAAAATATTAAAAACAATGTGAACGCGATGTATAAAAAATAATTTTAAAAACACCATGCGAATAAATATGAAAAAAAAACACGAAACAGGAAAGAAACATTTGATAAATAAGAGAAAAACAATAATTGTTTTTCTCTTATAAACGTCCACATTTATATATTTTATCTGATTGAATCAGATGGAATATATAAATGTGGACGTTAAATAAGTTAAATTTAAATGAAATAACACGAACTTCTGTCAGAAGCCAAGATTGATACGCTGTTGGGATAGTCATTGATAATTATTGCTCCTCAATTTTCCCTTAATCAAATCTCAATACATTCCTTTAATTAAAAAAATTATGCATCTTTTGAGGCTACGTTTATTTCACCTTGGACGTCTTTCTGACAGGGCTGCGGAGTCGGAAGGAAAATGGTCGACTCCGACTCTAGGATTTTCAAAGCTCCGACTCCGACTTATTTATTTTTTTATTTATTTAAAATCGTTTAAAAATCGTAATTATTGGCGGAAATCGGTAGAAATATATTGTGCGCAATTCCAGTCACTTCTTTGTAGACCACTTCCTCTGGAGAAAGCACACCAGTGCACTGTATGGGTGTAATTTTGAAAAATATGTAATAGCTAGCGCATTAAATCCGGCGGAGTGAGAAAGCCTAAATTATCTTATATGATATGAACTATGCAATTCTTACACAATATTTTATTTTTATCACTAAAATCCCTTATTCTTATCATTCAGTATTTATAACTGTTCAGAAAACAATACTCATATTCTACATCAAAAGTCGTTTCCGACAAATTTTGTCTGAAGCTAACTTGATTAAAAGATAAGGAATTATAAATGTTTATAGAACTGTCGTCGTTCAGCTTAATGTTATGTTTTTCAAATCTAGTAGTCAAACGTGGGACTAACTGAACTGTCCGGATAAAGATCATTCGGCCTTTTTCTTTTCGTTTTTTTTTTATTTGTGCAACCACGAATTGCTTATTATCCTCACTTGACCAAAGTTGACGTTGCTCTAATTTTTCAGATTGCCATGACGACGGTTATTTTTTATATTTAGAGAGCGAAATTTTTTGTCATCATAGTTACAAATCGTCTGCTGTTTGATTTTATTAATATTTTTTTCATGGCTAAACTCAAGCAGAATCCACATTGTAGAAAGGTTTTTTTGACAAAATCAAGTTTTTTTCGGGGAAAAAAAACATCTATAACTTTATCTAAACACAAAATTTCTATATTATTAATTCTCATCCTCATATATATGATCGAGTAACCTTGCGCCACGGCATGATAATTTGATATGTTTTGGTAATGTTTAACATGCAGGGAAAGGCGTTATTGTGAAAAGGCTGAACTCGAACCGGTAACTTAACTGTTTTGCTGATAAGACTGTGTCATTTCAGGGGAATGAAGAAACGAAAAAAATGGTCAACAAAGAAATGCTACCTACTGGAGTTCAGAGTTAATCCACAGGAGTTAAGAGTTTTAATTTCAACCATCAAAATATCGTCATACAGGCAACGGCTTCGTTCAAATGTAGAAGCAATTTTCACCCGTCATACCTTGACGGGCGATTTTCTAGTTATTTAAGATTCATAAGAAATAAAAATACATAACACTATGCGCTGCAAATAACCTTTATGACAAATGCACTGGTGGATATCGGTCATAAAATCTTTATCTTTTTTTCGCATCCTAATTGCCATTTCTTTTTTGATGGATATTCCTCGTATTACCTATTCTAGAAAATCACCGGTCAAACAATCCATTTCATTTATAGAAAGAAAGACCCCAACGAGTAGGGCACTATCGCAATTCATGCTTGCGAAAAACATAATTTGAATTCAAGACGTCAAAAAAAAAATTTTTTTTTGTCTCTATTTTTTTCAGAAGTACGTATTACAACAGAAGGAGCCAGTCAACTACACCCATTTCTATACTGTCTTATAAACCTGCTTTCATTTTTTTTGTTTAAGTTTCTTGTATGTATTAAAATCTTATTATTATTATAATAATTATTTATTTATTTATTCATTTTGTTATTTTATTTATTTTTTCTAATATATTCATTTATTTCTGCTTTATTTATTCATAGTTTTGTTTCAAGCAATATTTTCACGAGAGCGTAGGCATTTCTAATGCTTTTATTTGTTTTTCTTTTCTTTGCTTTTACGGGATATTAATCTAAAAAGGCTTTGGTTTCTCTTTTCTGTTGAAAATTTTGTATGTCAAATGATGCAGAATGATAGATTTCTTTTACACATGCCTTAATATGCGTGGTATTTATATTGGAACTCTATAAATGGATTCGACAAATGATATGCTGATCCAAAAGTAACTTTGATTTGCTTTACGTGAAGAACAAAATTTTCTAGCATTAATCCTTAACTGATAAATATTATTTAACTTTCAATAAAGCATATTTTGGCGAATGATAAGCTCTTAATTTATTGAAGTTCTTGAAATTTGTCTTGTTTTATTTATTTTCATATATTTAACTTATTACGCAATTAGATAGATTTTATTTTAAACAGGTCTTGCTTTTATCAATAACAAAAAAAAAAGAGGTTCTAAAACTTGTTTTTCAAAACAAATCTTGTTTTTGAGCAATGAAAGTTCATCGGTGTCACTGAACGTCCTAATGAGCAAAAAACAACGTATGAAACACAATCATTCTCAAAGACCCCGCGCCATGACAATATTTCACTTCCATTTCGGTAAACAAATTTACCAAAACATGAATATAACTGCAAACAAAATTATGCAAAATTGAAATTTATTTTAGAATCGAAAATGAGGAATTTCGCTCTCTAGGAAAACTCTTAAAATAACAATAATTTTTCCGTATAATAATCCCCCATAAGTGTAGAATTGAAGAAGGACACTTTCGAAATTATATCAATTACGGGGCTACGTATGTTTTCCTGTCGTTCCCTTAATACATGAGCAACCTGTCGTAATGAAATCTGCAAGGTCCACCATCAGACTTCTATAAATATAATCAAACACCGCAGCGCCGCGGCGGAGAAAGAAAAAAAAAAAAAAAAAAGGCGCAAATATAAAAATTCAATTACTGAAGAAAAGATTGGAGAGAATCCTTTTTACTGTGGCATCATTTTTCTTAGGCTATATTCAAAAGTTTCGCCGATCCGTAACTAATGATAAAATAATGAGCCAGTGCGGCTCAATTGCACAAGGAACGCAGTATTGTACATCGAAGATCGTCCATACGCAGTTATGGAGTAATCTTTATATTTTTTGCGTTTTGTTCTAAGTAATTATATGGCAGTCCTGATGGCAATTATGTCTTTTCGTGGCTGATAGACGAGAAGATTTGTTCTGATGGCTTGAAATGAATCCTATTCGTTATGAATAGAACGGTCTTCAGTGTTTGCTCTCATGACTTTTTTTTTCTCTTTTTATTAAGATGTTTCCCCTTGTATTTTGAATTTAAAATAGCATTTAACTTGAATTTTTATCGAGTCTGCGACTTTTAAGTTCATCTATGAAATTTTGAGCAACAATTATATTTAAAATCTTAACCAAAAATCATGACAGGTGATAATACAGTCCAAATCTTAAAAACACTTTTTGTACACATTTTGAGCGCAGACACATGCGTGGTCTTTATGACGTCACAAATGATGCACTGTGGCGCATCTTTCTACCGCATTTCCACGTTATGATAATCAAAAAGCGAATTACAATTGCGCTCTTCGCTAGCTATCAACCATATCGTTGCCAGTACACGTGAGTAAAGATGCGAATTAAATATTTTGGAACGTGAATGGCAACACTGAATGGCATTTCATCATTTGTAGAGACGTACCGAATAGCACTTTGGCCGAGTAGCCGAGTACCGAGTACTCAGCCTTTCACTACTCGGCCGAGTACCGAGTTACCGAGTGCTCAGCCATTCACTACTCGGTCGAATTACCAAGTATCAATTATGTTTTAAGAATAACCACCAAAATTCATCACATATGTGTCGAACTTTTTGGAATAGTAGTATAGACCTCCTTGTTTATATAAAAGTTTTTAAAACTAAATTCCTGCTGAAATTTAATTACGCATCACATAAACAATTTTGTTAGTGCCAAAAATTTTACAAAAAAAAATATTTTCAAAATTAAAAATAAATAAATAAAAGGTATGATTATAATCAAGTTGGAATTAAAACAAATTACAGTAAAATCCTTCTAATGCGGACACTAACAGGACAATTCTTTTTTTTGTCCACAATAGAGAGGTGTCCGCAGGACAGGGGTTTAATAATGTTATTTGCATTGGAACTGTGGAATTAAAAATTGTCCACATAAGAGGGGTGTCCATTACGAGGGGTTTCACTGTATACCAATCAATTATAGTTCTAGTCCGCCAAACTTAAATGATTTTTAAAAGCAAATAAAACAAATGTGCAGGAACACTGCAGACCCCCCCCCCCCCTACAAGGAACGTCTTTTTCAGTGCATAACGTGAGCTAAAGAATGTAAAGACATTCGACAAAAAAAAAAATCCGGCTTTTGTCGGATGCCTTTAAATCCACGAGCTCCCATTTTGTGCATTGAAAAAGGAATTCCTTGTAACACCAAAACACGTGTCTTCAGTGTTCCTGCACTGTGCTTTTAACGTTGCTTTATTTCCTTTTATTTTTTAAGCAAAGGTATTTTTATATTTTTTATAACTAATTTTTGTTTGTAGCAAAAATCCATTTTTAATATAAAAATTCCATATTTTCTATACTTACCTTTTTTGCATAATTTCTAATAAATAAGTTTTATTAACTTTGGGGACATTAAAATAGATTTATTCCATTGAAGCATTACAAACTTCATTATTCTCAAAATTTGAATTCGACTTATAAATTTTAATTGTAAATGATTGCAGAATATAATGCTTGCTCTTTTTTTTTTAAATATAAATTTTAGTATCTGCCTTGGACAATATTCAATTTTTTGCGACTACTCGGTATTGGCCGAGTATCTGATCAGAATTTGGCCGAGTACCGAGTACTCGGCAAATTGGCCGAGTAGGTCGAGTACCGAGTAGTTACCGAGTACTCGGTACGTCTCTAATCATTTGTGATGTCATCCGCAGAAGGGTTAAACGATGAAAGAGCACCGATTTAAGTAATTTTTTAAAAATATTAAACTTACAGAAATTATTTAAAAATGGTCAGATTCTATGTTTTTAAGCATGCTCTTTCAGAAAAAAAAATACTTTTAAAATTTTGGAAACGACCCCGTTCAATTTAAATTGTACATTTTTGTATCCAAATAAATGAGTTGTTCAAGGAAAGCTGAGAAGGGGGGGGGGGAGGTGTTTAAAATCGCAGTCACAGCAAGTACTCTCAAAATTGTAAGTAAGTAAAAATATGACAACGTGCATACACGTACTAATGAAAAATTAAAAAGAAGGTTTTTATTTGTACATATATATTCGTTGTCATATTTTTACTCATTTCGATGTACAAAGGTTTCAACTGCTTCTTTTACATAAAATTGTAAGTGTTTTGCTACAAGTTTGATAAAGGTCAAACGAAACGTCACTAAATGTATAAACACACATGCCTTTAACAACACCAAAATGAATATATTTATAAAATATCAAACACTAACCTTGAAATCCTCCGTTTACAAAGAAAGCACTTTTCAAATATCTGTAAATAAAATTCGAAATTTTAGAGATTTGAGCATATTTAAACAGTATCCAGTATCATTCACTCAACTACAGTTCAGAAAAAAGCAATACTTCTTTAGTTTTACTTAAAAAGAGAGAGAAGTTTTAAATCGATTAACTTTTCCATAATGATGAAGAGGTAAATTTAACTTCGTTCCGAGCCAAATTAGACTGCTTTCGGCAAGCATTCAGTTGCACCGCGTTATTCAAATTGTGCGTAATGGCATGCAGCATTCAAACCGCCTGTAAATGTGGTTGTATGCCATCTTCAAACTTTCGTAAATGAGATAATTCGCTTGCTCAGAAATCTGTCGCTAATTTACGACAATTCTTTCCTCTCTGGGTCAGAACCTCATGCTCAAGGCCCTATTCTTATTCAAGATAAAATCGGTAGCATCTCGCTTCGGATTGACGACATAATTCTTCCCTCAAACGGTCTCTGCTTGCAGAATTTCTATGCGGAGACGGAGAGGAGCTATGATGTCAATCCGAAACGGAATAATTTCTGAGCGGGAAAACCTCTAAAACTTACAAAATGTTCGTCAATTTGACGAAAGATTCACTCGGAACATGTCTCAGGAAGCAATTTCATCAAATACGACGAATATTTCGTAAAATTTAAGCACACGTTTCTAAGTGTGAGCCGCGTTCAAATTTCCGTTAACGTAATTGTACATGTTCAAATTCCGTTAAATATACTGTCTGATTTTCTTAGCTAAAACCTTCCACGAATTTGCGCATGCGTCAGGGTCTCTGTGATATTATCAAAGCAGAATTGTTAGAAGAGATAAAATTGAGGAAAAAGACAAATAGAGGCATTTTGAAACCGTATACCAAGTGGAAAGATACAAATTGTAAATTCAAAATAACGTCGAAAAGTCAATGAGATAGCAAGTGCAACCATTAAATTGAAAAATTCGGAAAGTTTTCGTCTTTTACCTTTCGCCAGTTTTTAAGGTTGAGTCTCCGTCAATGCAAAAAGCGGATTTCGGAGAACGGACAGTAATGAGATCGTTTCCCAATTTGATTTATTTTTTCCGAGATAAAATAAAGGAAATAACTTTGAAGAAAAAGGAAGAAAGAAGAACAGAGCCGTTGATATTCCAATTAAATTCATAATACAGTCGAATCTCGATAACTCGAAGTTTATAACTCGAATATTCCTTTATATCGAAGCTTTCAACGGGTCCCAAACTCTTGAGAATTTCCCATAACTCGAATTACCAATAACTCGAACGTTTTAGCCGGCCCCTTGGAACTTCAAGTTATCAAGAATTGACTGTATACTTCTAAAACCAATACGCAGGCGAAGTTTTCAAAATTGCTGCTCTGCACATATATGCAAGAGTGGAGTCAGGGTTTAGTCAAAAGGCAGCTGACCCCTCTGTGATAAGAAACACTTGTGCAGCCAGTGAATATTGACGATATATAGAAGCAAAACCCATCAGATCTCTTGTCGAAACAACGTTTAAGTAAAAGTAATTTAGAATCTTTAAATTTGTTATTATTATTATTACTAATCGCCCGTCAAGATATGACGGGTGAAAATTGCTTCTACATTTGAATGAAGCCATTGCCTGTTTGGTGATATTTTGATGGTTGAAATTGTAACCCTGACTCTAGTGGATTAACCTTAAACTCCACTAGATAGCTCTCATTGTCAACCATTTTTTCGCTTCTTCATTCCCCTGAAATGACGCAGTCTTACCAGTAAAACAGTTAAGTTACTGGATCGAGTTCAGCCTTGTCACAACAAAGCCTTTCCCTGCATGTTAAACATTACCAAAACATATTGTCAAATTATCATGTCGTGGCACGAAGTTCATTGTCGAAACTCGCGGGTTACTCGATCACTGGCTATTATTTATATGAGGATAAAACCTTTCATTTCTTAGTTGTGAAACATTAAGGGTAAAGGTAATCAATGTTTACATCTCTGCACATGGAAAAGTTATTTTATGCAAAACATATTTCAACTCCCCCCCCCCACCCCGTCCTCAAACCAGTAATTCACAAATAATATGCAAAACAGTTAACTTCATGTAGATCATCGAACAACAATGCACCTGCAATCATGTCGTCCATCCGGCTGAAACGAGTGCTCTGAAAACCGGCATGTCAGTCATTGAATTTTTCCAGAACGGCAAAGCAGCAATCACGCTCATTACCCGAAACCTCCACTGGAGATGGTAGGAAATCAATTACGGATCAAGACATAATGAAAAGATGGGGGTTTTGTGAAGAGCAGACGGCGCCGCTGGAAATTCCGAGGAAACGCTAATTAAATTGAGTCGCAGAAAAGTGGAGAAATTGTACTTTCATATGCCTCCCCAACTGCTCTGTGACCTGGAAAAGCGACAAAGGGACGCCAAGGAGTCGACGAAGACGAGAGGGTCGCGTGACTGCACAAAGCGGGCTTCTTCAGACGAGATTTTAATGAGATACGAACTCCAATGATATTGAACATGTGTGAGTTATTACTTTTATTCATGTGATCAGGTGAATTCCCATTGGCTGGTTCAGTGCTTGGACGGTAAAATATCGATGAAATGGGATGAAGTTGCAGAAAGGGTTTTCATCGAGACACGGATCCAGAAATGCTTCAAGGAGGGGCGATTGATTTTTTAACTTACCTTTTACTACATATCTGATTGCACATGTTTAGGGGGGAGGATGGGATACTACAGCATTTTTCTTTAAAACAATTAACATATAGAGATTTTGCCAAGGAAGTTCTCAAAACTCTTCCCTTCCATTTCGGTTGAAAGAAGTGTTCTAAAATTGCGTTTTTAAAACTTCAATTTCGTAATAATTCCGGGGGAATGTTTCGAAATTCTTTCCCCCTAACATCAACGAAGGTCGACTAAAATTGTGCTTTTTGAGACTTCAGTTTAGAGAAATTACCGGAGTACTGAACCGATTTCTCCCCAAACACTACCTGAGATATCTACAGTCACGTCTTTAAGACTTAAATTTTACGAAATGTCCGATGAAGACCTCCAAACGCCTCCTCTTAACATCATCAAAGATTGTCTAAAATTGCGTTTTTGAAACTTCGATTCCGAAAAGTTTCTGGGAGGGATATTTGAACCTTATTCCTTTCCTTAGCGATTAAAAAAAGGGCCTACGCTTTCGTTTTAGAGCTTCCAATTCGGAAAAATGGCCTTGCAGGGTCCCTCAAGTGAGAGGCGATCGCCCCCGCCGCCCCTCCCTTGTATCCGTCCTTGCATCGAGAGAAGCTAATAAAAGCCAAATTCAAATTTTGACCTATCAAACCAAATAATTATAGGGTTATGGAGTCGAAGGGAAAATGACCGACACCGACTGCTGGAATTTTAATGCCTCCAACTCTTCTTTCCCAAAATCAGTTCGACTGCAAATGCCCTGATCATTTGAAGATGACCTTGAGCAATGAAAAAAAAAAACGCAGCATCATTTTCATCCTCAACTTTCATTTCTCCATTCTTCCTCTTCTGTAGAAAAAGAAGCTTGCTTCGCCCCATATTGCATATTTTACACGATGTTGTGCCGCATTCCGTATTACGCGCTTCGTCAACCTTTTTTTAAATGCTTAATCACATGCATTAATTATGCTTGAAAATTGAATACTGAAAAAACACGTACTCAAGGTTAAGACAGAAACATTATAACTTATTAAGTATAATTTTCAACAAATAAGATTGGTGCAATCTGACTACTGCAGCACTATACAAATTTCCCGGAAGTGTAAACCAAGCAAGCTCAGACCACTGTTTCTGGTCATAGCATAAAGCATCAATTCTTACACCAAGGACTGATTAACTAACGCACGGTCCTGCAGGTCCGTGGACTGGGCACCACAATTTTAGGGGCAGCAAAACAGGGTAAATTTCTTAATTTCTTCCCGTTTCTTGGAAAGTGGGGGAATGTGGGGTAAAGTGAAATGGCTGAGATGACCGAGCTTTTCCAAAAAGAAGAAATATGAAATTTGTTTTGAAAATTGCAGTACAAAAAGGAAGAACATTGCATTTAGATTTATGATAAAACTTTCATTGAAACATTATTTTTAATTTTTGGCAGTAATTTGGGCCTTCAAAAAAAAAAAGTGGTAATTTTTCACTTTTTTTGCATGGGGAAAAGTGAAAAATGTATAATATTTTTCTTATGAAATATTTTTTATGTGATTATAAAAAAAATGGTTTTTGATCAAATGAATCTGTAAGTAAAATTTCGAATGAATAAATGAAAAGAAAATAGAACAATAAACGAATAATTTAATTAATTAATTAATGTATGAACAGAACTAACTGAGTGATGAAAAGAATGAATGAATAAGAAAGTAAGTGAATGAATGAATAAATAAGTGAATTACCAAATTAAGGAATGTAAATTAATTAATTAACAGATGAATAAGTAAGTGTTTTAGTAAATAATTGAGTAAGCAAACGAAATAAGTTATTTCACTTTGCCCCATCCCTTTTGCCCCGCATGTACTCAACTACTTGAGCAAAATTTTTAAAACGAGGGGGAACCCGCACGGCTTTGCCCGTAGTAGAAAATTGAAAGGTAATTTGATTCGCCTGTATATTTACAAATAATGGATGATGAATTTCTCGTCAATTTGCTATGGCTATTTGCTCGCTCATGTTACGGTTCCACGTTATGATAATTTGGTAATTTACTCTTCCGCGTTATGATAATTTTCTGAGTAAAATGTTCTTAAAATTAGAATATAAAAAGAACAAAATCGAATTTTTGAGAAATCGTGTCGAGGTGCACACCCCATGCTACAAAACTAATTTTGTGTCAAATTTCACGAAAATCGGCCGAACGGTTTAGGCGTTGTGCGCGTCACAGACATCCAGACAGAGATCCCGATATCCAGACAGTCATTCAGCTTTATTATTAGTAAAGATACAAATAAGCTTACTATTATCTAAATAAATACTGCCCCGCATATTAGAAGGTCACAATTAATATTTAAAATGTTAATAACAAGAACTTTATAAATTTGATAATATCAGAAATAATTTCTGATTTACATCAAATATTACAATAAGAGTATCAATTTTTGAAAATTGCCTGCATAATCTTATGCTTTAATATTCGGCGGTATTTTTTTCCTGAGTGGAATAGACTACATTTGCAACTACATTGTTAAACTATTACCAGATAGGTGGCGCTAAACGCAGAGTAAATATTTCACCATTTCACTTTGCCTCGCTATTTCACTTTACCCCGCATTCTCCTACTATACATTGAAAATCCCCAAGTTTTCTTGTGAGGAGAACCAAACCACGACCTAGGCATCACTTGGGCTGGATCGAGACCTAACACAACTTGTTTTGATATGCTCCGTAGATGTCGAACATGGGTCATTCCATTTTAAATCAACAAATTTTCAAAAAAGTTGTTGCATCACCATTTTTGATTTTGATAAAAATTTGCATGTGCATTCCTTTCACTTCCTAGACCCCCCCCCCCCCCCAAAAAAAAAAAAAATATTTTTTTTTATTTTTAAAAAAAATTACCCTTTGGTATATAGGCCATTTTTGTTGTTGGCAACAGCAAAAATAGGGCATTTTGATGCTTTGTCTTATGAACAATAACTTTTTTCTATTAAAACTTTTGAGCTCAAACATAGCTCATTGGAAAGCTAAGAAAAAGATCTTTTCATATATGATATCAATAAATTTCAGATTTAGAAAAAATACCAATTTTTTAATATAAGGGTCAGCGAAATAATTTTCAAATAATTTCGCTGAAACAACGCATTTTTTTTTTTTTTTACCTTTTAATCTTATTTAATTATTGAAAAGTAATTATATACCTTATTCTTTGCTTTAAATGGTTGAAAAAAAAAAGACTTGAAGAGTTATGACGTATTGTACTTGTCCTTTAAAAAGACAATTTAACATTTTTAACAGTTAATAATGTTAAATTGTCTTTTTAAAGGATCAGTCATAAATCTTTCAATGCTATTTTCTTAAGTATTTTCTCTCACAGAGAAGAGTTGATAAATGTTCACTCATCACAGGTGTGATATTGTGACATCTTCCTTGTGCAGACCATAGTTCTGATGCAATCAAGATTTTAAAAATGCCTTTCAACTGAACCCAAGCTTGGTCATTATCACTTGATTTTTTAAATGACGTTCCAGGCCTTTTAAGATGAAAAAGTGGATCCTGTATTCTTCTTCTACATTGAATACTTTTACTTCCAACACTTTTCCTAGCCACCAGGCACTATCATACATACAGCAAACATAATCTGATGATTTCGATCGTATTCTTGCTTTTTGTTCAGCAGGTTCGTCTTTCATGACCTGAAAAATTGGAAAATCTGAAGGAACAGACGCGCGTCTCACATGAATGATGTGTCTGTTGATAGGGATGTAGCAGTGAAAAGACAGTTTGGGGTAGTGGCAGTGCTGCTTTATATCTTTTTTCAAGATCTTTTGCTACTATGTTAACATCATCACAGGAAACATAGAAAATTGTTAAACCATTATGTTTGGTGCAATAATAATGTACATCTAATGGATTTAAGATTTGATTATTAATTGGGCGCTGTAAACTAGCCTTTCGAACTAGCTTCTTTACTATACAGTAAGAAAAACAACGTTGAAAAAAAAAGCTCTTTACAGTTCAGCATAAAGGTATTTATTTATCTTAGCCTCTTTACTGTTTCACCAATCCCATCACATGGGCCTTTCCTATGGGACGTAGCAAAAAAATGCCACTCTACTGTTATACCTAAGTCCTCTTCATGGTGGTTGAGGATAATGAAGTTCTTTCTGTTTTTATATTGTGCAGCAGACCCATCTGAAAAGTAGGTTAGTTTTGAAACTGAAGGGTGGGTTGCCTTAATTTTTTCAACAAGGATCTTTGCGGTAGTGTTGTGATCCAGGTAATCACTTACAAAGCAAAAACTTTCAGCTTGAACATTTCCATTTTTTTGCCACTATACAACAAAAGGATGATGTATGCATTGAACACCTGACCAGTGATAGGTCTGGACCTCGTCTTGGAGAACACAAGAAAAATTTTCTGACAAGTCTCCAAGTACCAAAATTTCTACCTTATCCAAGGGTGCCCATATGATAGGTGGGGGAGGGGCAAATAGGGGCTCAACCCCCCCCCCCCCTTAGAAATTAGAACATCCTTGCTTTTAGTACTTTAGAACATTTCTTCTTTTGCCATTAACGAATAAGTTATTTTTAAAACTGTTAAATTTTATTAACTCTAATCGGTACTGAAATCGGTTTCTACAGGGAAAATATCTTGCTAAACCATGAGAAAAATATGAGCCTTATATCACCCCTTAAAATTTTGCCTATGGGCGACCATGCCCTTATCCAGTGCGTCTTTTTTTTTTATTTTAAAAACTCTGCTTGCTTACTGACAGTGAAATGGTGGCTCTTCCGTTGTTCCAAAATTTTCACAACATTAACCAAAAATTCTTGCAAGGGGAGCGCACATTTCAATAAAAACTAAGATTAAAAAGTGAAAAAAAATTGCGTTGCTTCAGTGCAATTATTTGAAAATTCAGACCCTTATATTTGCCAAACACCTTTGAATAACAAAGCAACTTTTATTTTGTTAGGAAGCTGGTAAAAAGTACTTGAAATACCACAAATAAAAAAAAATTTTATCTGGCCCCCCACATGCATTTTTTTAGCGTTGAAAGCTAGATTTTTTTGAAAGTTTGCAACTTCGGGGGAGCATATCTCATAAAGGGGGCGGAGTAACAAGTCAATTTTTTTAATACAATAAGTAGCCATACATATAAATATATGATGAAAAATAGGGCTGGTTATTCTAAACCCTTCATGGATTTTTAAATTTTCAAAAGTGGTAAAAAAAATAGTTTTTCATCGCAAACTTTGGCCTTGAAAAAATAGGTATTTTTTTTTAAATCTGAAATTTATTGATATCATATATGAAAAGATCTTTTTCTTAGCTTTCCAATGAGCTATGTTTGAGCTCAAAAGCTTTGATAGAAAAAAAAGTTGCTGTCCATAAGACAAAGCATCAAAATGCCCTATTTTTGCTGTTGCCAACAACAAAAATGGCCTATATACCAAAGGGTAATTTTTTTAAAAATAAAAAATATATTTTTTTGGGGTCTAGGAAGTGAAAGGAATGCACATGCAAATTTTCATCAAGATCAAAAATGGTGATGCACACCCCATTTGTTGATTTAAAATGTGTGACCACGTGTGTCTTAGAAAATACTTATGTACTCCATATTAAGAAGTACCGTTATATTGGGTGAGTTTCCTCTATTTTCGCGTGAATAATTTGTGGACGAGCGAAAAGCGCAGCAAAGCTTGACCACGGAGAGATGGCGGATGACCTTACAGTGGAAACGTCATTTGTATTATTTGTAGTATGTTTGTATTGTAATAGATAGGATCAACGAGAACGCAGCTTTTACTACTGGGAGCTTTCTGGCTGCTTCTACCTATCACAAATGATAGAAATAATATATCCGCCATCTCTGCGTGGTCAAGCTTTAGCAAGCCATATGGTAACGGCACCAGTAACAGACAAGGGTCCAGTACCAGACAGTCATAAGTTTGGATTTAAATAATAAGAATTTTAGGCGGGTAAAACTGTGATGTTACGGTGGCCCATGAATACGGTGCAACCATCTGTGATATCAGATTGAACTTTATGAGCCATTTGGTATTTACACGGCAATGATGGAAGGTTATGAACAACCACCATGATATCAGCCGGTGTTTCATGTTCATTTGAATTAAATAAGGCTTTAGTTCTAAAAATAAAGAACTTTTGCACATTTTGAAGAAAAGGGGGGAATTTTGCCCACATAACTCATTCTTTCCTCATCCTATCTGTTACTCCTCGATATCATCAGATTTTTCGGTGTCTGTTAATGGGGGGGAACTTTTTTCGAACTTTAGTTTTAAAAAAATAGAATTAACTAATTCAGAGGGTCCAGAAGCGACCAAACGTTAGATGAGATGTAGTTGCATGACTGAAAAGTAAAGTTTTAAATACATTAAAGGGCTCAGAAAATTGAGTTAACCTGAAAGTGATGTCCTTAAGCATGTTTGATACTGATGCCGTTACATTAAATAATGTTGATTGAAAAAGTACGAGTAAATAGTATGAAATCCTATCAGGAATTTCATCCTTTTGTTTAAAATCAGCAACAAGCATATTTATGTATTCAGGGGCAGATACAAATTACCATTTTAGGGGGGGGGGGAGGGATCATGCTAAAATACATAGAGTTTTGAATACGAAAAATTTCTGAAACTGCTTAGGTGTCAATAAAAAGCGCCCGATCGGAACGGAAATATATAACACTTAATAGGACATAATCATTATAAGTAATAAAAGGAAGTAGTATTTGAAATTTTACTGCTAAAAACAGTTAAACTGAAAAGATTACTTTAATTTTATTCATGAACCTTTTGAATACAACGTGGATAGATAAAATTGTTGACTGTTTAGGGGGGTCATGACCCCCATGACCATCCCCTTGTATCCACCCCTGTATGTATTCAAAACAAAATATTTCTCTTTTTTTCAAATATTATTCATTTTTTAAGCATACATTTCATACATTTCTGTTATTTACTGTAGTTAAGCACAAACTGCTACTTCTATACTTTTTACACAGTTGCCTAAAATTGTTAAATGCCCCCACCTTGAGGGGGAAAATGGTCACCAAATGTGCAACAAATATCAATATTTCCTTCAATCATCGGTTTTTGATTATTCCATTTGTGTCACGCGGTTTTCTCGCAAATGATTGTTTTTCTTACACTCTTTCCTGAACCTAGCCAGTTACCGTCATCCCATTAACAACGAGGATTAAAGAGGCAGCAGCAGGGAGCTAACCTTCAAGTTAACGGCAACTTTATGAGCTTTTAACGTTACACGCAATATATTTCTAGGTTTTTTCCCCTGCCCCCTCCCTCCTGAGATAGAGCGTTTTCCCCACGTAATGTGAGAATTATGCAGACGAAGAAATTTCTTCAGCCCGACCAGAAGAAATTATTGATATAAGGTCAATTCCAGACTGCTTAATGAGCATAATCTTACCTTAAGATTCCTCGGCGCTTTTTTTCGGGCATTTGATTCAATAATTATATCTTATATTTGTACATTGGAATGGGACGTTTATGAATGTGATTTTGTTGTACTCTGAATACTGGTTCTTAACAACTAAACTTGAGCGCACAGTGTGAGAATCTTCAAAAATGTATCATTCGTGAATAGAATGATTCTTGAACATAAAAACACTTATTACACTTACAGTAGAAGAGTCGTTATCTAAAGTATGAGTCCTGAGAAGAATAATGCTTCCTATTTAACGTATAGTGGAAAAATCGTTTATTTCATTCTTAAATAACACCCACAAAAAGTAGGGGAATGTGAAGCAAAGTGAAATAGCTAAGAAGACCGAGCTTTTTCAATGTGAACAAATAGGAAATTTCTTTTGAAAATGCACAAAGAAAGTTCACTGTATTTTATAGCAAGATTTGCATTGAAACATTTTTCCTTTCTGGTAACAAATTTGTGCCTTTGAAAAAAAAAGTGGAAAATTTTCCCTTTTTTCCCCATGGGGTAAGGTGAAAAATGAAATATTTTTTCTAATGAAAAATGTTTCATTCAATCATAAAAAAATATTTTATACAATCATAAAAAATATTTTTTGATGACTGAATGAAGGAATGCAAATGAATTAATTAATGAATGAATCCACAAGCGATTATTAAATAATTGAATGAGTAAACGAAATAAACTATTACATTTTGCCCGCATGTCCATAATTAATTGTGCAAAGATTAAAAATACAAATAAGCTTAATATTAACTAAATAAATACTGCATAGAGTATTAGAAAATCTCAATTAATATTTAAAATGTTAATAGCAATAATTTTATCATTTTATAATAAGAAAAATAAGTTTGGACTTATAACAAAATCTAACATGAGTATCATTTTTCGAAAATTGCCTATATTATCATTAACTTTAAACTTCAAATGTAATTTTTTCCTCACTGGAATCGACTACATGAGCCACTAATATTACCAGAAAAATATTACCAGATAGTTGGTGCTAAAAAGAGTAAATATTTCACCATTTCACTTTGCCCCACACTCCCCTACATACAAAGGAAGACTCGTTTTAAAATACCATTATTCTTGATTAGAATAACATTTATTCAACGTAAAATGAAAGTGGCCTTAAAAAGTACGATTCTCGAATAGAATAACATCTATTTTGGGTACAAAAGAAGGGTCGTTTAAGAAAGTATGATTCTTGAAGAGAATAATACCTCGTACATAAAGTACAATGGAAGATTCACTTGCATTATTCTTGAATAACGCCTACTGAACGTACAATGAAAGAATAGTTTTTAAAAGTATCTGGTAAGCATAGCATCCATAATTTAACGCGCATCAGAACAATCGCTTTCAAAGTGTAACTCTTAGTTAAAAAGCATTTATTTAACGTAAAATAAAAGAAATATTTTAAAAAGTATGTATTTCGAATAAAAAGCAGTTCCAATAATCACAGCGATTTCTCGATTGTAAAATGAAGTGGCATTCAAGATTGAATATATTTGAATATAAATTTTAACTCAAGTTGTTAATTATGCCATTTATTTTCGTCCTGCGCTGTCTGGCCCTCATATCCCTATGCAAAAGTTTAATTGACCCTCGCATAACTAAAGGTTGAACAACATCATCTTGAAATATGGGGGGACATGATGGCAATCGCAGTATAACCGATTTCGCACTATAGCGGGGTTCTACTGCCTTACTTTCTCTTCTGAAAAGCAGAAATGCTCATTTCGCTCCTAATTTCAATATCAAACATACGCTTTCTGAGAAAATAACAGCAATTGTAAAAATTGCTCTACAGCATTCAAGTTAAACCCCTTCGGAAAAAGGATTCCTTAAAAAGAAACCCGCTCGCTTTCCTCCCGCAGTGTGGAAACAGACTTGAATCGCATTCTGTCAATTACCCGCCGTATCTCGGAATAAACGTGCCTTTGAAACGCCACCAAAAGAACCACCGCTATCCCATTAACCCGCAGAAGCGCCATGTCCACGCTGTAATTTACATACAACTTATAACCGCCGGGGCAAGAAATGAACGAATTTTAAATCATTATTTATTTTCCAGCGATCACTGGTGCCATGGTACTTAAAGTGACATTAAATTGTGAATGGGTGTTGGCGCCGAGCGAGAAAAGAGAAAAAAGAAGAAGAAAGAAAGAAAGGCAAACGAAAAGGTGCGTCGCCAGCTAAGCGTGAAATTGAAGACGTAACAGCGGAGATGTGCGATGCCTGCAGCGCTTGAGTGGAAAATGACATGCCACTGCAGCAGTGCAGTAGCGAGGTGTGAAAAAATACTGAGGGAGCAGTGTTTGCACCTGTCCATCTCACCGGCCGACGTCTGGCCCTTTCTTTGCCAACTCAAAAATCTCGATTACTCTAATATGTATGACGCAGTCTCACCCCTGCTACCACATATTTATTCTATTCTTGTGTTTTATGTCGAGTGCCTTATGTTTGAGCATCCAGCAAACACGGTTTATTGCCTTCATGGTTTGTTTCCCCTTCGTTCTTCTCGGGTGAAGGAGGCGTAAATTTTATAATTCAGTGATCCTCTTGGTGGAAATATTGACAGCTGGTTAAGTTAGACGTCAAAGCTTTTTTTTTTTTTTTTTAATTTGAGCATAACATTGCTTTAATTTTTAGATCAGTGATTGTTCACCTGTGGGGCATAACCTCTGGGTGGGGTGTGAGGAACGGGGAGCTCTAAAGAGGTGCAAATATCAACGAGTTTAAACTCATATCGAAAAAAAAGCTAGTTGATGAAAATTGAGAATGCGTTGTAATTGGTTTTTATGGTTTATAAACCGAATTTTCTATAAGTTTTAGTTCAGGTCATTGCAGCTTTGGTGTTAAAACACTTAAAATCGATTTTTTATTTATATTATTATCTTATGATGAGGACGTGATAAAAATTAAGATTGCAAACTAGGTCACGAATGGTGCAGCAAAACTATTTTTAACCCTCCACTCTACGAAGAAAAGGGGTTATAATTTGTATTTCATTTATTCATTTAAAAGATTTACAAAAAAAAAAACTTCCCATGCTGTATGCAGTATAACACGAGAACCAGTGTCGGATTTAGATTTAACGGCGTCTAAATCCGTCTTAATCGCAGATTAGGGTCTTAAGGCCGGTAGAGGTCTTAATCTACCGCCTTAAGTTATTTCAGGTATAGGAACCCCTTTTGTAACTCGAACAACTTTTCTGCCGGCTGCGAAAGAGGTAATTTTGAAATATTTTTTTTTTTTTTTAAATCTTTCCCTCCCCCTATATATTTCTTGTTTCCTCTGGTACATAAAGCCATGTTTTATTTATTTATTTTATAAACCTTTTTGCCTGCTGTCCTTTTTGGATTGACCTTTAAGAAGGTAATGGTATCAAGAGAGTGCTGCATTGCTTCTTTTTAAGAGGGACATAGATTATCCCCAAGTTTTAGGGTGTCCAGGGGTTTCTCCCTGGAGGAAATTTTGAAGAATAAATATAAAATTCTGCATTTTGAAGCCTTATCAGGAGAAGTTGGAACTAAAAAAATATCGGGGGGAAAGGATTTTTTAAAAAATTTACATAACCTTTTGCAATTAAGATTACACACAGTAGAAGATGTTTTGGGGTCGACAAATCAATGTCAGCAGTCGACAGAGAAAAAGAGTGAAGGATGAGAAAATTATAATTTATTGTTACTTGCTCACATCGACTTTCGGTACAATTAATTTTTAATCTCCTATCTCCATTCACCGAGAAATACAGCAATAAAATGATCAATTGTAAAAAATTCTTTGAAAGAAATGTTGTACAGATTTTTAAAAAAAAAGGGAACAAAAGAGTACACGCTAACCGTTTGGAAAATTCATAATTTATACCTCTGATAAGAAATAAAACTGAAGCCCACTTTGCTTAGGAGTTTCAGAAACTTATCTCATTTCTTTCGAGGACTCTAGCATAATTAAAATTATTAAGTGCACATTTTTCAGTGTCTGACATTTTAGTACTTGGTTGTACACTTTTACTCTTTTACAGCATTGTTCTAACTTTGTAAGAAAGAGCTATTTTAAGTTTAAAGGAAAAAAATAAGCATACTTCCAAAATTGTTATTATTATTATATTTTTAAAAAATAAAAACATAAAATTCAGACGTGAAAAATATTTGCTTACAATCAAACTTAAAGAGTGCAAAATCCAGGAATTTTCTTTTTACAAAGTAATATACCCTCATATATCAAAAATTATGAAACTAAAGAATGAATTAAAATTTATTTTTTCTCCAATTAACCTTATTGGAGAAGTTTATTATTTTTTCTCCAATTCTCTTTATTGTAAATACTTTTTTACTTTCTTCTATATCTAATATATAGAAGAAAGTATTGGATTCGTGCAAATTTTCGAATTTCGAATTTTGACGGATTCGAACGTTTTGAAGTGTGCTGAGTTCATTTCGACTATTTTTGGAAAATGTCTGTCTGTGTGTGTGTGTGTGTGTGTATGTATGTATGTATGTGTGTGTGTGTGTATGTATGTGTGTCACGTCTGTGTGTGACCAGTTTTTTGTGGCCGCTCTACAGCAAAAACTACCGCATGAAATCGAACGAAATTTGGTACACATATGTGCCCGTATGTGAACTTGTGCCCATTGGTTTTTGGCGCGAATTCCTCCAAGAGGGGTGGAGCAATGGGACGTTTTTTGAGTTACGCGTGCTTGCTATTCCTCAGGAAGTAACTGGCGGAATCAAACAAAATTTGGTCCATATGTTGCCATTAACAGGAACAGGTGCTGATTCAATTTTGGTGTCAATAACTCAAACGGGGGTTGAGCTATAGAACGTTTTTTTGTAGTCAATTGTGACTGCTGTATCTCAAGAAATAATGAACGGAATGAAAGAAAAATTTATCGGCAAGTAGCCCTTAGTGGGTATAAGAGCTGATTTTATTTTGGTGTCAACAGCTAAAAAGGGGGTAGCGCAATCGCCCGTTCTTTTTTTCCATTGTGAGTGCCCTATCTCAAGAAGTAATGCTACGTTCTGGTTGAAATTTGGAATATATGTGAATCCATACGTAAACAGGCTTTGGTTCAATTTTGACGCCAATCGCTCCAAGAGGTGTTGATTTTTTTTTTTTTTTTGCGAATAAAAATAGCTTTATTAATGCAACAATAAGAAAGATAAATCGTAATAGATTGTCGTCTGCGTATTTCTCGTGATTTTTACTTTCTTCTATATCTAATATATAGAAGAAAGTATTGGATTCGTGCAAATTTTCGAATTTCGAATTTTGACGGATTCGAACGTTTTGAGGTGTGCTGAGTCCATTTCGACCATTTTTGGAAAATGTCTGTCTGTCTGTGTGTGTGTGTGTGTGTATGTATGTATGTGTGTGTGTGTATGTATGTGTGTCACGTCTGTGTGTGACCAGTTTTTTGTGGCCGCTCTACAACAAAAACTACCGCATGAAATCGAACGAAATTTAGTACACATATGTGCCCCTATGTGAACTTGTGCCCATTAGTTTTTGGCGCGAATTCCTCCAAGGGGGGTGGAGCAATGGGACGTTTTTCGAGTTACGCGTGCTTGCTATTCCTCAGGAAGTAACTGGCGGAATCAAACAAAATTTGGTCCATATGTTGCCATTAACAGGAACAGGTGCTGATTCAATTTTGGTGTCAATAACTCAAACGGGGGTTGAGCTATAGAACGTTTTTTTGTAGTCAATTGTGACTGCTGTATCTCAAGAAATAATGAACGGAATGAAAGAAAAATTTATCGGCAAGTAGCCCTTAGTGGGTATAAGAGCTGATTTTATTTTGGTGTCAACAGCTAAAAAGGGGGTAGCGCAATCGCCCGTTCTTTTTTTCCATTGTGAGTGCCCTATCTCAAGAAGTAATGCTACGTTCTGGTTGAAATTTGGAATATATGTGAATCCATACGTAAACAGGCTTTGGTTCAATTTTGACGCCAATCGCTCCAAGAGGTGTTGATTTTTTTTTTTTTTTTTGCGAATAAAAATAGCTTTATTAATGCAACAATAAGAAAGATAAATCGTAATAGATTGTCGTCTGCGTATTTCTCGTGATTTTTACTTTCTTCTATATCTAATATATAGAAGAAAGTATTGGATTCGTGCAAATTTTCGAATTTCGAATTTTGACGGATTCGAACGTTTTGAGGTGTGCTGAGTCCATTTCGACCATTTTTGGAAAATGTCTGTCTGTCTGTGTGTGTGTGTGTGTGTATGTATGTATGTGTGTGTGTATGTATGTGTGTCACGTCTGTGTGTGACCAGTTTTTTGTGGCCGCTCTACAACAAAAACTACCGCATGAAATCGAACGAAATTTAGTACACATATGTGCCCCTATGTGAACTTGTGCCCATTAGTTTTTGGCGCGAATTCCTCCAAGGGGGGTGGAGCAATGGGACGTTTTTCGAGTTACGCGTGCTTGCTATTCCTCAGGAAGTAACTGGCGGAATCAAACAAAATTTGGTCCATATGTTGCCATTAACAGGAACAGGTGCTGATTCAATTTTGGTGTCAATAACTCAAACGGGGGTTGAGCTATAGAACGTTTTTTTGTAGTCAATTGTGACTGCTGTATCTCAAGAAATAATGAACGGAATGAAAGAAAAATTTATCGGCAAGTAGCCCTTAGTGGGTATAAGAGCTGATTTTATTTTGGTGTCAACAGCTAAAAAGGGGGTAGCGCAATCGCCCGTTCTTTTTTTCCATTGTGAGTGCCCTATCTCAAGAAGTAATGCTACGTTCTGGTTGAAATTTGGAATATATGTGAATCCATACGTAAACAGGCTTTGGTTCAATTTTGACGCCAATCGCTCCAAGAGGTGTTGATTTTTTTTTTTTTTTTTTGCGAATAAAAATAGCTTTATTAATGCAACAATAAGAAAGATAAATCGTAATAGATTGTCGTCTGCGTATTTCTCGTGATTTTTACTTTCTTCTATATCTAATATATAGAAGAAAGTATTGGATTCGTGCAAATTTTCGAATTTCGAATTTTGACGGATTCGAACGTTTTGAGGTGTGCTGAGTCCATTTCGACCATTTTTGGAAAATGTCTGTCTGTCTGTGTGTGTGTGTGTATGTGTGTGTGTATGTATGTATGTGTGTGTGTATGTATGTGTGTCACGTCTGTGTGTGACCAGTTTTTTGTGGCCGCTCTACAACAAAAACTACCGCATGAAATCGAACGAAATTTAGTACACATATGTGCCCCTATGTGAACTTGTGCCCATTAGTTTTTGGCGCGAATTCCTCCAAGGGGGGTGGAGCAATGGGACGTTTTTCGAGTTACGCGTGCTTGCTATTCCTCAGGAAGTTACTGGCGGAATCAAACAAAATTTGGTCCATATGTTGGTATTAACAGGAACAGGTGCTGATTCAATTTTGGTGTCAATAACTCAAACGGGGGTTGAGCTGTAGAACGTTTTTTGTCGTCAATTGTGACTGCTGTATCTCAAGAAATAATGAACGGAATGAAAGAAAAATTTATCGGCAAGTAGCCCTTAGTGGGTATAAGAACTGATTTTATTTTTGTGTCAACAGCTAAAAAGGGGGTAGCGCAATCACCCGTTCTTTTTTTCCATTTTGAGTGCCCTATCTCAAGAAGTAATGCTACGTTCTGGTTGAAATTTGGAATATATGTGAATCCATATGTAAACAGGCTTTGGTTCTATTTTGACGCCGATCGCTCCAAGAGGTGTTGATTTTTTTTTTTTTTTTTTTTTTTTTTTTGCGAATAAAAATAGTTTTATTAATGCAACAATAAGAAAGATAAATCGTAATAGATTGTCGTCTGCGTATTTCTCGTGATTTAAATTGTATTAAAATGATCGGAAATATTATCTCAATGATTTAAAATTTTTAACTGTTGCCATCTTATGTTTGTTAATAAATAAAATATTTGTAATTAATTCAAGTAAGGCTTTTAAAGTAACTTTCAATTTTCGCTCTTTGTTTTGTTTTTACAATAATTCAGACATTGGGATGGTCGTCAAGTTTTTGCATGTGTAATTTTGTTTTTGTTAGGAATATTGCTTCCTCGTCAAGCATGGGGAGGGATCAGAAAACGGAAAAATATAGAAGAAAGTTTCGTGATGGCCACAACATACTAGTAATTGTATGGAAATGATCGGAAATATTATCTCAATGATTTAAAATTTTTAACTGTTGCCATCTTATGTTTGTTAACAAATAAAATACTTGTAATTAATTCAAGCAAGGCTTTTAAAATAACTTTCAATTTTCGCTCTTTGCTTTGCTTTTGCAATAATTCAGACATTGGGATGGTCGTCAAGTTTTTGCATGTGTAATTTTGTTTTTGTTGGGAATATTGCTTCCTCGTCAAGCATGGGGAGGGATCAGAAGAAAAAAAAAAGAAAAATATAGAAAAAAGTTTCGTGATGGCCACAACGTACTAGTTTTTATTTAAATTTAAACGATATACAGGATTCATACTCTATTTGGATGAAAAAATTCCATGACTTTCCCAAGACTTTTTCATGACTTCAATGAAAATTTTCATGACCTTGTTACAGGAAGAGAATAGTACCATTTAATCTCAAACTTGGTAATATTTGGAAATGAGAATTAGCAAAACGTCTATATGAATGCCACAGTCATTAAAGCACTTACTCGTAATGGAAAAAATATAAGTGAACACTTAAAAAACTAAACTATTCTTATTTGTCTTCATCATATAAATTTCAGTAAAGTAAAAATGCAGTGAAGCGAATATGATGATGCTTAAATGTCTGATTTTTTTTTTTAAACAGGCAGAATGATATTGAATGGGACAAAGGTTGTATGAGTCATCAATAAGTTTCAATAAATTTGCTTCAAAGGTTACCTTTTAGGGTCAACAGTGCCTTTAATCATCCACGTAACTTGACAGCATTTTGGCTCTTGAAAGTAAAGCCAAATAGTTTAGTTCTTTATGTTTCTAAACCAGATCTTTTTTGAAAAAAACCATTCAGTAATGAATCAATCTTCTGATTCAAAAGTATATTTGTTTTGTTTACAAATTTGCATATTTTCAAATGCATATAAATTAATAGGTTCAGAAATTCCAGAACACGTTTAATTCCCGACATTGAACGTAGCAGTGGGTCGCATGGATTAGTTTTGCGTGCCGTATGTTGGGCACTATTGTTTTAGAGCATTAGAATTACTCTTTTTCTGTATTCTATCGCATGACTTAAGATCTTTATTTTCTAAAACATTCAACAAAATTAAGATAAACTCTGATAAATTTAATAATACAGTCCTTACAAGTGATGGAATTGAACTTGCATGCAATTGAATTGCTTTTTTTTTAAGTGGGCGTGGCAAAACTGAGAACGTGAAATGTTGCTACTACAGAATATAAAACATAAGAAGTGTTGAAAATAACAGAAAATAAGAAATAAGTGATGTCCAGGCAGTAAAATCCCATCGCAAAAAATGGCAATTGGCTGCGACAGAAATGGATGCAATATGAGATTTCAAAATTCAGATTTGATTTTTGGATCGTTCAATTTTCCACTTTTAATAGCTTTTATGTGCTATACTGTTAAATCACTCAATATTTCTAATGCTCCTTTAGCTACTGTTCCTTTCTCTTTGTCCAGGACATTTTTCCATGACTTGAAATAAATTTCCATGACTTTTAATGAAAATTTCAATTTTCCATAACTTTTCCAGGTCTGAAATTCTGTTATTTTTTTCCATGACTTTCCAGGATTTCCATGACCCGTACGAACCCTGGATATAAAATTCAGGCGTGAGAATTATTTGCTTACAGTCGAAATAAAGCGTGCAAAATTCAGGAATGTTCTTTTTACAAAACAATGTATTCAGGCATCAAATATTATGAAACTATAGAATTAAAACCAGCTGTTTCCTCCAAATTTACAATCTCCCGCCCGATAAACAAGGTGCAAAAAGCATTCCCTCCCACCAATAAACCTTAACGCTTCAGCAAACTCTTCAGTCATATGTTAGGAGGAGGGGGCTGATCCGGCGATTTACGAACGTCGAACGTGAAATGCCGACAGAGCGAAAATTGAGCACAAAAACTCACACGCTTCGCTAATAGCCCAGTCCCGAGCAACGGAAGGGAACTTGTCTGAGATTTCAATAATTGCAGGTTTCAAAATGGCGCTTGCTGGGGAGGGTGTTATATTTTCTTTTCCACCCCATAAGTAAGAGTTCGAAAGTTTAGCTTCGGTGACCAAGCCTCCAGAACGTTGATTGATTAAGATCCAAATGGAAGCGTAAGTCTTGCTTGTAAAAAAAAATGGAGAAAAGAAAAAAGAATTGGACTTGATTGTTTTTAGACATTCACTGGTTGTTTTTTGTTATCTCAGAAAAAGGGAAAAGAAACTAAAACAGGAAGTTCAGTTTTTCTCAAGATTCTTTTTCGCATGCTAATGAGTCATGATACTACTAAAAAACTAAATAAATGAAGGTGAAACGCCTTTTAGCAGCACGTAGTGAACGAAAATGTTGCCCAAATAAAGCAGTGCTTTCAGAAGAAGAGGAAGATTCGTCAATTGTGACTTTATGTACATTTAAGTAACTCACAATTTGTGATACAACGTCAACACCAGGGGCGGATCCAGAACTTTTTGCAGGGAGGGTCAGGTTTCAATGCGTCTAACCCCAAATGGGATCAAAACCCTTTCAAATCACCCCCCTTCCTCCTCTCCCCTAAATTTTTCAGTGCTAAACCTGTGCCATGGATCGCATTTCCTCAAATTTTCATCAAAAGTCAAATTTCTTTAGGCAAAACAAGCTGCACACGCTACCGTAAGCTTTGAGTATATTGTTCTTTGGAAAATGAACTAAGAACTCAAAATAGCCTAAGTCCAGTTAACGAACCCGGTCAATCTCTTGAATTATAACCCGCTGAGAAAAAATAAATACCTTGCAAAACCAAGCAAAAAAAAAAAGTTTATATTAATTCCATGTTTTTTCTTTTTTTCTTTTTTTTTTTTTTTCAGATCTAAAATTTGAAGTTTAATAATTGTCATAACAAAATTTATGCCACAGGGGGTCAGCTGACCCATTGATCCTCCCATGAATCTGCCCTTGGTCAACACGCTTGAGTTTTATGTTTCTACTTTAGATCCTTCCCTTTCGTTTGAGAGTAACTAGGTTTAAAAAATTTTGACTTTAAGACTCAGTTAGCGAATGAAATAATTTTTCCTTTTCCCCGGCGGTTTTTTTACCCCAGAGATTAAGGGGTAAATGGAAGCACCCGGTTTATTTCCCCATGAGGTTGATGAAAATTTGAAATTGCACCATCCACAATCAGTTTAGAAGTTTGAGAAGTTCTACGTCAAACCATTGTGCGTAGCGAAGGGGGTGGGGGCGGGTGGGGGGTGAAAACACGCCTCAGATTCATTGGTTTTAACATAAATGCAAATTATAATACAGAGTTGATGCATATGAAAAGGGCTGTTTTGATCAAAATAATGCCTTCATAAGGTTTTTTGATCAGAAAATCCCTTTCAGAAGGTATTTTTAATCAAAAAATCCCTCTAGAAAGTATTTTTGATCAAAAATGCCCTCTAAAAAATCTTTTTGATCAAAAAAAACCCTCCCGAAAGCATTTCTGGCCGCGCTAGTGCGTCAAACAAGACTCAATCAGTGGCCCGTAGGTCGCATGCTACCCGCTAAGTCCTCCATACAGGCGTGTTCCCATAGGATATACGCCGTATACTATCAAACATTTTTTAAACGTATAGCGTGTACCCTCAAGCTTTAAAAACTTTCATATAATGACGTATTATGTACATGATCGCATACTCATGATGTGCGTAATGGATTACTGGGAGTATACCCTCAGAAAAATAGATGAGAACATTGCTGCCTCCATATGTGATCAAAAATTTTTTTTTTTTAAATATGCACAAAAATTAATTGTGTGCTATATTTATGCAAAATACACACAAAAGTGCAATATATTTCAACATTTAATCTTTTATCACTTACTGTCTAATCTGTTTCCGCTAACCCCCATGGGGTAAAAAAACCCGCCTAAATTGCTTGTCAAAAACAGTTGGGAAGGTGAACTTCATGAAAAAAATGCTTTTAATTACTTTCCACATGACGAGTGAAACGAGTTAAGACCAGTTACTTCGCAAATGCAGAGGTAAATGTAAAATCACAACGTTTTAAAAATACAACTTGTTTCAGTGTCATCTTCAAACAATGATGACACCAATACAAATTTGTAGAAACACACGGAAATATTATAACCCCTTTTCTATATGTTACCTCGTCTTCCTTCACCAACAGTTTAGTTTCGAGAAATTACCACAGAGGGGCAATGGAGTTTGATTCCATTTATTCCATGTTTTCTTTTACCCCAAATGTGTGTGGCCCTAATATATTTCTCTTAATAAAATCATAGAAGAAACAACATCAATAGTACCCTCAACAATACAAAAATCTCAGGTATGTTATTCTTCCTACCAAAGAAATACAGTGAAATCCCGCTATAACGAATACCAAAATAACGAAATATCCGTTTCAACGAAATAAATTTAGTCCCGATTTAATTTTCATTACATCACTTGAACTACACATTGCAACGAAATTCCCGTTATAACGAACAAACTTTCTGGTCTCTAGAAGTTCGTTGTAACGGGATCCTACTGTACGTGAAAAAGTTTTTAAAATCTTCCTTTTGCGTCAGCGTTTTTTAAATACTCTCTACGCAAACTACTGTTTCAGAAAACAAAGATTACGCAACGAATATCTTAAGAGATCATTGCATAATGTCCTAAATATTAAGAAAACTTAAAAAACATCATATTTTGCTGATTAAACTTTGTTTCGTCACAGTAAAATAAATAAATAAATAATCACTTTTGAAGGAAATTGATTTTCTTATTTTTCTAATGTCTCCCTCTCCCTCCCTCCCGTCGTTACACAAGTCATTATACTGAGCAGTTAAAATCACTCGAACGAACATATTTGGTATAGCTGAAGTAGGAGTATACATCGTGCAATCGATCGATCAATCTGACATGATGTGATTTCTTTTATATCTACCTTGATTTGCAAAAGTTCAAGCAATTAACCTTTTGTTTCCCTGTTTCCGAATTAAATTGGGTTAACAAACTTTCCTTTAATCCGCTGGAATAAAGAAAACTTCATTGTTTACGACCACGAAATTACTCTTCCAAAGAAATCATACTCCGTATAACTTTGTGGCAGTTTCTCTTCTTTTACCCGACTGCGCGTGCGCGACGTATGTGTTTATGAGTCTATGCATGTATGTTTGTTTGTTCCTATGTGGCGTTGTATACAGGCTAAACCCCTTCGCCGATTTTGATAAATCTCACGTCAATCGATTTGTCTGAACCTTGGGAGTATCACTAAACACATGACAGTAATCAAAATTCACCATATGAACAACCAGTCGCCATATTGTCAGTTCAGGATCGTGTCGCACGCTACCTGCGTGTTACACAGAGTGCGACAAATGCAGGTAGCGTTTTCACTGCCTGAATTTTTTGTTTATTAAGTCCACTAATTCAACTTTCATCTCCAACATGTTGTATTTGTTTTTGTTTTTTTCGTGATTCAGGGGACTGAGTTTCGCGACGTGTACACTCTTGACGGGCTTTTTTAGTTTTGAAAGTAAGATTTGACTGACGACTTTTCCGCGCTGTTAATATAGCTGTGGTTGACTTAAGTTCACTCATTTTTGCTAAAGGTCAAGCATATGTAGCTTTTAGCCGAGTAAGGTCACTAGAGGGACTAATAATCACTAGTTTAGACCACCGCAAATTAATAATCCTTACGATATAAACTTTCTCAATCAAAATGACAAGATTGCAAAATTTGCCGTCTTATGATCATAATAACTAAGTCAATGAAAATTAACTAAAAAGGGTAAAATAAAAAGATAATTATTAAATGAAAAGAAAAAAATCGACTGCGTAAAAACCAAACTAAAATGAAAAAAATATAAGCCCAGTAGTTTAGAATTTTATTAAGTATTACTGAATAACTACTCCAATGAAATAGTTTTATAATCGATACACACATAAGAACAAATCATAAATTCAAATAGAAGGAACAACAGTCGGGACCCATTCAAATTTTACAGGGTTCCTTCACTGGTCGAAAAGGAATGGGCCCCGACTGTTGATCCTTCGATTCTGCTTTTGAATTTATGATTTGTCTTATGGTGTATCGATTATAAAACTATAAAACTATTTCATTGGAGTAGTTATTCAGTAATGCTTAGTAAAATTCTAAAGTACTGGCTTTTTTTTTTTTACGCAGTCGGGTTTTTTGCTTTTATTTAAAAAAATTTTCTTATCTTTTAAAGCGCTATGAATGTATTAGAGCTATACGTAAAAGAGAAGACAATTGTTTGTTCCAAGGTAAATCAATGACACATACAAAATTTAAATCAGAAAAAAAAACAAAAGTTTAACTGCATTTCTATTTCTTTTAACATAGTATCATCAGTATCAGAAAATTTTCATCAACAATAGTGATAGAAACTCAATATTATTTTTACGTTCAATTACGGTAGCTACTATTTGAAATGTTTAAATTTATAAAATAATGTGCAAACATAAATCATTAGATGCGCGTATTTGTTAGACGTACAGGCGTGGTTTAACCTCTAGCTATTAAAAAGAAGTAACGTCAAAGAAATTGTGTCTGTGGCTTTTCACGTCCGGGAGATCCTACAGCACCTACAGAGTTAAAATTTGGTACAAACTTGCTTCGGATCTTGGTGATTTGCGTGATGACCTTTTGCGTGATCGTGTAAACCTTTTTTTTTTTTTTAATCAAATTTGTTTTTTATAATTTTTTTTCTTAGTAAAATTTCATATACATTGTTTATTTTGGGAATGAAAGATTTTCCACACCTCTTAGTATTCTATGTCATTCGAAAGAGCTTTTTTTTTTCTACAAAAGATGAAGTTTGTTTCAATTTTTTCAATTAATTTGAACAAGAGCTATAAGGGTTTCCATTTTAGCAAAAATCTTCGCTCAACTCAATTCAAGCTCGGAAATTTACTGCAAAATATTACTGGAGACCATGAATTTGAAAGCGGTTTATCAAACACACAAAACGACCGTTTTGCTTTGCTCAGGAGCCCTTTAGCAATAGTAAAATTATACCTCAGCTGCTTACTGTAACTTAACTCATATCCCCTTAGCACTTGCAGCTGTCAAATGATTGCTATAGATATGAATGATTTGGTACAAGTTAGTTTGGACCCTGGACAGTTGTGTGCCTCTTTAGTTGTGTGCCAGGTTACTCAGAGGTGCCCTCCTCCTCTAAGAACAAAGGCGAATCCCACCTAAATATCGCAAAGACCCCTTCAAAGCAAGAGTCTCCCTCCCATGACCCTAAAAACTGAAAAATACCCCTCAAAACGCACACCCCCCTAAAAATCTCACTGGCGCAGTATGGGCCATGGTAGAGTAGTCTGCTCTTGGTGGGCATCCCACTTAGGAGGGCTGTCCTAGGTGAGCACCCCTGGATTTCGTCACATGTGTGAACTTTTCTGAGAAGAAAGACAAGGAAGCGTTATGCAGGAAGAAAATGACTATTTCATCAATTTCAAAATTCGGAATTCACGTACCGGTGGTCTCTAGAGCCCCATAATGACGATCTCCGCTGTGTTGTACCTAATATGTAAAAATTCGTTCCGCTGCCTTCATGCGATCTTAGCACTGGTTAGAAGATATTTCTTTAATTCATTTTCTAATGAATTTTTAATTTGGTAACAATACCCCGACCCCTTTTCCTGCTCCACGATTTACTACCAGTACAGAAAAACCTGTAAAGTTGATCATCCTTGTAAGTTGACCGATATTCCGCTATTTTCAGACACACAATTAGATCTGTACCATATAATTCAACCTCTATAAGTTGACCACCCATTTAAGTTGACCACTAAAGTAGTTCACCGCAAGTGATCAACTTACACAGGTTTCACTGTACGTCGATACAATAGAATGATTTTCCTTAAGACACCTTTTGAAATTTTCACGGTAGAAGTATTATATCTTTGAGACTTTTTTGTGATTTAGTCTTTGATCAGTTGACATGCATTGATATAATGTTGCAAAAAAGTAGTCTTCATACTTTTTGTATTCACTCTCTTTGTTCTCCATTCATCTTTTTTTTTTTTTTGAGAATACTGTTTTTAGCTTCTAGAACGCTTCAATGTCACAGAAAGGGATCGAGCAGTAACCCCCCACCCACACACAGAGAGTACTTGATTTTAACTTGAGAGGACTGGATTATAATATATTCTTTAGACCAGGGCTGTCCAACTGCAAAGAGCCCACGGGCCAGAATTCCGGTCGCTGATCACCTGGCGGGCCGCAGTTTGAAAAAGTTGAACAATAACCTCTTACATCTTATACAATAAGAATTAATAGTTGAATTATTAGTAATAAAACAATGGATCAGGAGGATTATAAAATAATTTGCTTAAATTTTAATGGGAAAACTGAAGCCGATCCGCCTTCTTTGCAAGGGCAGGAATGTCAACATCAATGTATGTCGTTACTAATAGAAGAAAGTCTATCAATGAACCGTCGGAGAAAGAGCTCCTGTGACGATTCTTGATCAAGTTCATCACCGAAAATGAGCTTCCGCATAAATATGTGCTCCCAAACATGAAAGTGACGAGAGCAAATTCTCAATTTCTTTTTCGACATCAACAAAGACAGTAAAGTAGTGAGGGGGGTCTTTATTTTTAACTAACTGCAGGCAGATTTTGCTTCTCTGAAATGTTTCTCTCTTCCCACCCTGTCTCCCACGTCAACGCGAGACAATACTATTTTTAGGAATTCGTTTGTACACCATCGTACAGGGTATGACTGCTTGACCTTGACCTGTAGATGTCCTGTACCTTTTCCTCCCAATACTATGAAAGGAGTAAAAGTCCGATCAAGAGGAAATTTCGGGGACCCTGGCTTGACCAAGAATGGTAGTCTTGGATGCTTCTTGATACCATAAAATGTCGAAAAAAAAAAGCTGAATAAGAAGTTGGCGGGCCGCACAATATGTATTGGCGGGCCGCCAGTTGGACAGCCCTGCTTTAGACTATTATCAATCCTAATACAGTAGTTTATACCAGTGGCGCAGCGAGGGGGTCTAAAAACACGCCCCTGAGGAATTGGTTTCAACACCAATTTTAGTAGTTTATGCAGATGAAAGGGCTGTTTTGATCAAAAAAAAAAACACCTTCAGAAGGTATTTTTTATCAAAAAAAAACCCTCCAGATGGTATTTTTTATCATAAAACCCCCTCAATTTTTGATCAAAAAACCACCTTCAGAAGATTTTTCTGGCTGCGCTAGTGGTTTATAAACATGTAAGGACTGCTTTAATCAAGCTCCCCCCCCCCCCCCCCCGCACCTACCCATTAAGTAATTCCGGCTGCGCTAGTGGAACGATTCAAAATATTTACTTTCAAATTCTCTTTTCTTTTTCCATTTAATTAAATAAAAGACGCATAGTTGAAGCTTTACTATGCATACCTGGGGTTCTAAGATTCATAGCGAAATATTTTAACGCTGAATATCCCTTTCCAATGCTTGATGAAAAAGAGTTTAAAAGTCGTGTATTCACATAAAATACATCACTAAAAGGCTTTCGCGTATTGCAAAATGTACTACATAAAAAGTTATTGCAATCCCAACTGTCAAAACTTCAAAAAACGATTCTTTTCACAGGAAATCTAGAGAAAATTTAATCATGTCTTTCACTCATTGCAAAGGAATATTGCACAACAGAAAAAATGAAGCGTAGCTCATAACATACTCAGACTTTGTATACTTACTCATTGTCAAAGCTTAAGTTATTTGGAGTCCTTATTTTCATTGCGAAAATAAGGACTTCAAAAACTTTTAGTGTAACTGGTGATAGATTTTCTTTTTTTTTTACATTTTAATGTCTAAGTCCTTGAAGCAATATGGCAGTCAGAAATTTGGTTGTGATTTAGACTCTCGTGAAATACTAGTAGAAATGCATTTGACTTTTATTTGCTAATTTTTCAGGCTGTCATCAAAAGCTAGTGATGATTTTTATTTTAAACAATATATAATAATTATAAAGTAGCAGGAAATGAAAAACTTAATAATGGCAAATATAATGTAGAAATGTTCGTTCTATAAGAACTGTTCTTTGTAAGAGTAGGTTCAAGTGAATACGTTCATTTTATTTCATTTATTTCCATATGAAGCATTTGGTATGAACACGTTAACCAATGAAAAAATAAATAAATAAATAGAATATAAAATTGAAGTTGAGGTACCGTAAACGCGGGCTACTTTGGCCCTTGGGTTCTTCTTTGACCCAAATGGATAAAAAGATACAGCGTCCTCTGTCAACCTACCGGGGGCAATTTTTTCAACATATTTTGACAGATTCCACTAGAGAGCATCCCCAAGCACTCAATTATGTAAACAAGCAGTTCTAAAGCTCCGTTCAAGAGGCAACACCAGTGGTTCTGCATTCCTTGTGTTAACATGTGTCTTCATAACCTCTCAAACTTCTCCATGTAGAAGCAGTTCTACAACAGCCAAGAGTTTAAGTACCTATTTATGAGCACTATTTAATACTCTATACCGTAGTATAGTTGTACTTCTCATTTCCGTTTAGGTGTTGTCTTTAAAAATTGACAATGACAACACGTCTCTTTACTTAAAAATTACGACCTACTTTGGTCCAGCATAAGAACTTGAAAAAATCCACCAGAGAGATTTGGAAAAGTAAAAAATAACTAAAACTAAGACACTAAGCAGAAAAAATTAAAGAAAAAACATGGAACCCTCGGCAATGGATAAAGAGAGTGATTGCAAACTCAATTCATCAGGGCTCAGTTGCATGGTTTTCATTATGGAAGATGAAGATGAATTGAAAGTTGCAGGAGGTTTAGAAAAAGGTTTACCCAATTGCATCTACTTCTTACAAGTATTGTTAAATTTGTCAGAAAGTTTACGTAATTTTATTTTTGTAGGATGGAATGAGCTCAGGTTTCCAAAGATTGCTGTTGATGCGAGAGAAGAAGGAACGAATGTTGGGAGTGTGGAATGCAATGCACCGAAGTTTCGGAAATGACAGAAAATTCAGGATCATTTGTTTTACGAATAGTGTTGTGTTAGTAAAATTATTCAACCACCAAAACTGATGAAAAGATGACTGTTCTCCATTGGTAATTTCTGAGACATTAACTATGTAAGCACACACATATTAAAATAATAATAATAATAACTTTTATTAAAACAAATATGTGAGACTTAAACTTCCTATTTTTTTTAAATGTATATTTTTTATTCAAATAAATAATTTTTCGTATGAACACACGTATTTCTTCAACTACAGTTAGATCTACATAAATTTTAAATAGAGAAAACCATTTTGAGCCAAAGCAACCAAACGTAAGGGTAACATTGGCACAAATAAAAAACACTAATAAGGGGTAAAAATACTTAGAAATAAATGGAACACTATTCAAAAATTAAATTAAGAAATCTCTAGATGTGCAAAACAAGTTTAAACAGCTTGGAAATATGAATAGTTACAAAGTTATAGAGAAACAAATGAGAAAAGTTAAAAATCTGGGCCAAAGTAGACCGCGTTTACGGTACTTATTGTATGTAGGCACTCAAACAATACTTGTACGTATTTTTCATTTGTACTGAGAGCTGACGCTGAGGTTTTTGATGAAGACCACGTACCAGCGCCTCGCCTCCATTAGATATGGTAATATTTCTATTTTTACCACATATTTACAAATGCAGTATCAGCCAAAAAAGAAGATTATCAAATCATTCATTCATTAACTGAATTGATTTTTGATTTGATAACGAAGCTTCCGACTATATAGCAGGAGCGGCAGGATTGTGAAGGATACGCTGATGCTAATCACAGCATTACGACGCTGCCAGGTTAAGTTTGCCCCAACTATAGTAAGTGTGGGAGAATTGCGTTTATATGGCCTTTTACCCCCAGAAACTATAGGTGTAAATGGAAGCATCCCATTTATTTCCATCTACAAGGTTATGAAGGTAGATAATTGCGTTGTAAGCAATCAGTTTAGAAGCTTGAGAAGTACTACATCAACAATACTCAATTTGTGACCCGTAGGTTGATGCATGTGACCTGCTGTATTCTCTCCAGATGAGATTTAAAATTCTTTGAAAACAAAATATTTGCTGCAAAATATTCACTAAAGTGTCATTTGCATTAAAATATAATCTTCCAAAAAATAAGAAGAATGAAATACTTAGTTGTTTCCTTTTACCCCAGAGTACAGTATTTATGGGGTGAAGGGAAACATCTTAACATCAAAAGCAGCTGGGAAAGTGAAATACACAAATAAATGTTTTTTGTAACCTTCCACATGACAAGTAAATCGAGTTGAAACCAGTTACTTCGCATTCGTAGAATTGCTGAGAGAAAAATGAAAAATCACTTAAACTTAAAAAACAACAACTTATTTCACAGCGTCATCTTCAAAGAATGATGACGCTAAAACAAAAAGTACGTGGAACTCTCAGAATCTCTTCTGCAATCTGCATATTACCTAGTCTTCCCTCACCACTTAGTTAACTTTCAAAAATTACCACAATGTGGTAATGACGTTTATTTTCATTTACCCCCTTTCCTTTTACCCCAAATTATCCTAATATTAGATAAATAAATACCTTTGTGCTGAACAGTAAAGTAAAAAAAAACAACGCTAAAAAAAGCACAAATTTGCCAATACAGCAGACACGTGTTTCGGCGTTACAGGGAACGCCTTTTTTAATGCAAAAAGTAATGAGCTTATGGATGAAAATACATCCGACAAAAGCTGGCTTTTGTAATAAGCAAAACACGCGTTCGTAAATAAACACTTACCTTTCATTGCAGCAAAAATCGAATACAGCAAAAAGTTCAGCTGCAGTGATGTCAGACTGATATTCCAAATACGCCATGCTGTTTATTAAAACCGTTATTTTTTGAACGGGCTATGCAAGTGCAGGCGTAGTACATTTAATCAAAATAAAGATAGAATATTTGGCGGATTTGTTGCTCCGTTCTTTCTATCACGTTTAGAATTATTATTCGAGTGAACATGTATATATTTTTTAATTTTACAAATTGATGCAGATAAACAGAAGGTCCGGATAAACGGGGGGCAGATAAACGAGGTTGCACAATATTTATTATTCTTTTAAAGTCGTTTTGCATTGAACGAGGAAACTAGACTGAACAACTTAATTGCATGGAATAGCATGGAAACTAAATAAATCAAACAATGTATCGAAATTTCTTTTACACTCTTAAAATACTGGGAAAATGTACTTAATCGCTTTTGAATGTCAATCAAATAACGCGACAAAGAGTCAACCGCATCTAAAACGTCTGTGAGAGTAAGCATTGCTTTTCTTTTGAAGAGAGAGAGGTTTTTATGAAATAATGAAGATAAGTAATCGACATTCCAAGACAAACCAGAATCACTCGACACTCAAGTCTTCGAAAGAATTCTGCTGCTTTGTATGGTTTTGCTAGAATTTAAATCTCTCTTGGCCAGACGAGTTTTATGGTTTTCTGCGGCTATAATATGTGCATACATGTCATCCGATTAAGCAAAGATTCCCTGCCTGTTAAGCATAAATGCTGGGAACTTTACTGTTCAGATATAATTACCTACATGGGGTGTGCACAGGGGGGAGAAGGGACACCTGTTGACCCGGGCCCGAAGGGGACCAAATATTTTTAAAACTAGGCGTGAAATATAGGGGTGAACGATATTCAGGGGGCTGGAAAAGTTATTTGTGACGGGCCCCAAAATTTCTGTGCACGCCCCTGATTATGTGTTACTCGATTGCTATTATTTTTCTGATATACCAGTAAAGCAAATCAATTCAATTTGTGAATGAAACTAGGTTGAACAGCACACATCTCAAAGTAAATCATTGATGAACTTATGAAAGTATGTGGTTCAATAGCTGTGCAGAGTGTGAAAGGTTGAGTTTAGGCGTAAAAATCCAACGCCCTAGTTCTCGAGTTCAAACCAAACCCTAGTTGGTGTATTTTCAACCGTCTATGTCATGTGATAATGTGACATGTTAAAGATCCCTCGAGAATCTATTTGATTTGGGTACTCTCGGCGAAATTAAACTCCTAATGTAATTGTGCAGTGTGTGATCCCAGGTGTCTACATCCGGTGAGAAATGGGTGCCAAAATTATCAAGTGGTAATGACATTCGCCTGTGGTGGTGTCGCATGAAAGTATAGATAAACATTTTCAAAAACATAATTGACCAATTAGAGGACATCCTAAACAACAATTTGGTTATGAAGAGTTACTGCTGATAAAAGTCTTTTTTTTTTTGGTTTGATTTAGAAATTCTTTATTTTGTCTAAATATTTTCTTTCCTAAAACGTAAATTTACCCGTTTCAATTTAATCTTATCGCTAAAATATTTTGATTTGAAACAAATGCATTACACAAATAAATACGAGAGACAAAGTAATTTCCATGTTTGTTTAATTTTAGGTTGAGTATTAGCTGCGTTAATCGGCATTGCGCTTTCTACCGTTCAACCATGTCCATAGATTGTATGGAACTGACCAACGTCTAGTTAAGACGAGTCGATCTGAATACAGGGGGAAAGTAAAAATTTGATGCGCGTGTTCAGCTTATTTTCATGAGACTCTGCTTCATTTAGAGGCTAGATATACATCTGCAAAAGCTGACATCCCTAAAAACTAACAGATGCGTCCATTTCCGTGTGTAAACCAGATGTTTGCCTTTCCATACAATTCGTGGTCAGACAATACCTCGAAAATAAAAGTCTTGTCACTCAAGTTAAGATGGGGAAAAAAAAAGAAAGTGGAAGATTTTCCCGATAACGTGCAGAAATTACTCAAAATTTAAATATTGCCCTCTTCGGATTTTTGAAAAATTCCAAAAACTCGATCATTGTTATTAATCGACGTAAACTTTCCGCTTCATGGAGTTTTTGGCGAAACCTCCACTTTGTAAATTCCCGAGCATCAAAGGACCTCTATGTCAAATTTGGCATAGACCCGACGTAAACAGTGGGTTTGTATGGAGGAATACACTATTCACACACATCCATTTATTTTTTAATATTATGTATCGAAATCAAAATTCCAAAAAATGAACGTAATTAGTGGATTATACTACTCATCATCACCTGAGAAAAAATAAATTTCTGAAATTATTCATTCCCATACCTGCTGATCAAAATTTATTTCATAATATTATGAATTTGGATTTTTTTTTAGATTCATGAAACTATGAACAACTTTGAAATACATCTACTCGATAAGAAAAGGTTAGAAAACCATGTTGAAGCAATTTAAATTCTTAAGCAGAAATTAATCACAGATTAAAAATAATAATAATAATGAAATTTAAGCTCTTTTGTTTTCACCATCTTTGCGCAGCATTCTCTGTTGGTGAAGGAAAAATTATCGCCATTGAGAGTTTACGCTGCAAAAAAAAAAAAAAAAAAAACTTTGGTGTTAGAACATTGTGCAATCATAATTGAAGATATCAAAAGAAAACTTCATTGAATTCTTTTATAATTTCACATAGCTGATGTAATGCTTTCGGGGGGGGGGAGGGGTAACAGGATGAAATTAGGGGTGTCCCCCTAAGAGTTAGGGCATCCGGCTCTTCCATCCCCAAAAAATTTCGTAAAGACCCCCCCCCCTCAAAAAAAAAAAAGAAAAAAAATTCACCTCAAAATACCCCCTAAAAATTCAATGGCGCAGTCTGCGCCATGACCCCCTTTAGGTGTGCACCCCTGATAAAATGAAAATTATATCAAGCATTTTTTTATCTAGCTTGATATAACTGTTTTTACATTTTTATACTTTGTCTTATCGATCTTTTAAAGCGTTTTTCTTAATTTACTCAATAGATGGCAGCACAATAACAATTTAATAGTTTTTCTTCAAGTCTTGCGGGATCTTATTACACGTTTTTTTTCCTTTTCTTTTCTCAATTTTTCCATGAGTGCCCACGTTGGGGGTCATAGTGCAGAATGCGCCATTAAAATTTTTAGGGGGAGGGAGTGTTCTGAGGGGTATTTTTCTTGTTGGGTGCGGGGGGGGGGGGTCTTTGCGATCTTTAGGGGGGAGGGGGTGTTGTGCCCTTGCTCTTAAGGGAGGAGGCACCCCTGATTTTTCACAGATATATTTTCACTGTTAGATCACATTTAAAGAATTTCAAGAGCCGGGGATGGGTGAATGTACTGGCTGAGGGGGGAATTACTTTTAAATTTATGTTAAAATAGTTTTATTAAGGTCAAAGCAGAGGTGTTGGTGGTCGGAAATTTGCGAAACTTTTGAGTAGCCGTTTCCGAAAATTTTGGGCTGACAACACTCTAAAACTGAAAAATTTTTGAGAAAGGAAACTTTAAAATGTTTTTTTTTTTTTTTTTTTTCAGGCGTTCCTCAGTGTCTGACGCTTTTATCTATCCATGCAACTATGAAAAGTTGCACCTTAGGAGTAACTATACAAATAAAAACCTTCAAAAAAACTAATTTAAATTTTTAACACATAATTCATAGGAAAAAATCATCTCATTTAAGAGCAATACAAACTTCGCCTCCGTAGATCTTGTTTCCATACTATTCTCGTTTAAAAACTTCCCAAACATAATTTTGAAGCAAGGGCACATAGGGCAACTGCCCATACTCTCATGATGGAAAAAAGAAAAATGTACCGAAAACGCAGCAAACGTGATGTCAGAAAATTGCGAGAAAAAGTTTCTAAACTCCATCAAAACAAAATTAGTTTCCACAGGAAAAAAAAATATTCATTCAAATAATTTTTCTACCTTGAAGTGAAAATTAACTTTCTGTGAAGTGATCATTCTGCTCATAAATAACTTAACGATTTATAATACCTGGTTCTTTGACCCAAATTAGAGCGAAGAACCGAAATAATGTAATAAATATTAAGTGAAAATTACAAGTCTCCGATTAGATGTATGCTGTATTATGAACCGGTTAAGGTGACACACACACCGTAAATCAGATGTAAAACTGATATAAATCTAACGTGCACAATTACGCCGTTCAAAAAAAAAAAAAAAAAAAAAAAAAGCCAGTTCCACCTTGAATCAAAATTTACTTTCTATGATCATCCTGCTCATAAATAACTTCACGACTTGTAATGGCTGATTATTTGACCCGAATTAAAGCGAAGTACAGAAATAGTATAAAAAGTATTAAGTAAAAATTACAAGTCTCCGATTAGAAGTATGCTGTCCCCTTTCATTATGACAGCAATTTTCATTTACTAATGTTTCATTGTCAGTCCCATCTTTGCGTGACATCAGTGTCAATGGAATAAAATGTCATTCAATACACGTGCAAACGCGTGGCATAATTGCCACTGCACAGCTGTCGCACAGATTTTAAGTCGTAAGGAGTTTGCGCAATCTGAGTTTCCTTAGGAAAATGTCACAATATTAATACAGTCAAGACTATAGTTGTTGCAAAGAACTTTCTAATTAGGATAAATTATAGATTAGTAAAAAAGATCGAGTTGAATTTAACTACAACATAGATCTGAGAAGTTATCAATTATTTTTTCATACACGGCATTGGTATAGCTTAGTTTTGCCAGGAGTGCCCACCGGGAGGAAAGGGTGGGGGAGCACTAGTGTTCTCAGGAAAAATTTGCTTTTCTGTTTTTGCATTTATTCGAAATTATTAATCAAAAAAATTGGTTCAACAGTACGTCAGATATACCAACCCAATTTCTGCAGATAATTTGCCCTTTACGAAACTTTATGAAAAAATAATGCACACATACATAATATAATCTTTCAAGCATGATCTGTTTGGTTTAAATTCTCCACTTTTTACCTTTTTCCATTCCTTAAAAAAATTCTATAGTATTTTAGTAGAAAAATTCTCAAGAATATTCATCCAAACTCTGATTTGGTTTAGCTTCGTCTTAATAGTGATTTGCTCAAAGATATATGCAAGGATTTTGAATGAATCATTTCAAGAGAATAGTTAGCGGTTTCTTTCGCAAACGATCAAAATAAATAAATAAATAAATAAAATTGCATTTGTTGCCACTTTTTGTATTTGTTAAACATATAAAATTCTTTCGATTGATCTAGAGCCGCTATATAGACAGGCCGACGCATCAGCTTAAGTTAAGCCATTTTGGATCGGATTTTTCATTGTTGCACTGCTTGGGTTACTACAGCAAAGTTTCGGATTTCGCCAAATTGGCAGAAAATAATATTTTATTTTATAAACAATTCACGTGCCGCTAATAATTGCTTACAGTGAACAATCACCAACGCGATAACTCGCTAGAAAAGACAACCACTCAAACTCGCGCTCCGATCCAAAAAGGCTGATCTTAAGTTGATGCGTTGGCTCGTATATATTAGGACTCGACCGATGCATCGGCCTGGCCGATGCATCGGCGCCGATGGTTCAATAATTTAGCCATCGGCGCCGATGCATCGGCGGCCGATGCTAACTTGCAGGAAACATCGGCCCATCGGCCTTAAAAAAACATCGAAAAGCCGATGGAATTGGCCGATGTTTTTGGAAAAAAAAAGGACCTTTGTTGTTTTACTTTTTTAAAGTACAAAGTAAAGTGAGTTATTGTTTTCACACAAAATTATTTACTTAAATTTCAGTATGAATTATTTTAATCACCCCTGAAAGAGTTTTTAATACTGCATTCAGGTACCAAACAAGTTAATTATTGCGTTGTTTCTTGCGGTTGGATGTACGTAAGTATCTCTCATAAGTCATAACTCAAAAATGGTAAGCTGTAGAAGGCTAAATTTTCGCGTGTGGGATGTGCATACGTTCCAGTTGTGCAACTCCCTTCTTGTTTTCAATCGAACGTTCTAAAAAGCCTATTTACTCATTTTTTGTGGCTATTAATTACTTATTTCAAGGCAAAACTAATACAGCGCCTCAGACTGACGATCATTTGGTGATATATTGCCGAATTGGAGACTATGGAAAGAAATATGAGATGGCGAAACCGGTTTTGTTTCATTTTGTTAGATTCTCGTTGAACCGACGGTAATTTTTAATTTTTCGATATTTGTAATATGAATCACAGTAATGCAGTCTTTTTTGTATCGCTTCTGCGGAGCTACAAGTTTGGGTTCCGTCGAAATACATTTTGGGGCCCTATTTCTGTATCATAGAAAATGTAAAACATTTATCATAAGCATTTTTGTAACTCGGGCCCCTACGGTTATGGGGCCTCTCGTGCAATTGCAATATTTGCTATATTTTAAATCGCACCTGCGCGTCGAAACAAACTCGGGTGCAAGTTTTAAAAGAGTTTTTCTGCTCAATGTTTATGATTACTTTGAACTCTATTTTTTACGACTATTTTTTGTATTTCCGAGAACACTTGTGTGCCCCTCCTCCCACCCCCACAATTTCTGAAATTAAACTGTAGTTGTACTTTTGAGTTGTTTAAAAGTAACATCATTCATAAAATTTTAATTTATTAATTGAGTTTTTTTTTTTTTTTTTTTCAAGCTTTATTTTCTGTTTAGGAAAAAATTAGAGAAATTAATCTAACAAAATTGATTAAAGACGTTTTGAATAGTGACATAATTCGGAAATCAAAGGGAGTTTTGAATTTTTTCTTCGTAAGTGCTGAAGTAGATTCAGAAACTCTTCCGAGGCGTTGGTGGTAGCGGTTCTGTACTAAAAAAATGAGGCCAAAAAGTTTAATGTTGTGAGTTACCCCAAAATCAAAGGGTGACCCTCCTAACCCACCCTCGTCGTGTCAAGCATTTCTTACATATTTAACGATTATTTATTTTGGTCATGAAATGTCATTCTGCGCATTTCTTATATTTGTTTCACCTATATTTCGTAATGCGAATTCTTTTTTGCATCATGAATAGCGATCGATTTTTTTTTTCTGTTATAAGTAACTATTTTTATGTATTTATATAAAATCAATGAATAAGTTATTTTCGTTTTCATCATATTTTTAATAATATGTTATAGAAAAGTTTAAAAGATTTTCTATTATGCAATTTTTTAAATTTCAGAAAATTATTGTTAAATTGATAAATTTAATTTGAACTTGTTCGTAGTGCTTCATATAAGATTAAACAATCAAATTATTCAATATTACGTGTGCAAACATCAGATCAAGTAGCATATGTATTCAGTTATTAACTTGGTGTAAATATTGAGTTTGTTTATTGTAGTTGCGTTTTAAGAACCTTGCTCTTTTCATGGCTATTTCTTTTTTCAGCAAAAGTTATGTCACTCTTATAGCTTTTATGAAAAATGCAAACTTTTCTATTCATAAATTTTAAATAAATATAAAAATATTCCTAATATGATTTAATATTGAAATTTATCTGTTACTTTTTTTTGTTTAATTTGATGATTAAAAAATGTCTACGTGCAATTTTTCCACTTTAATTGCGTTATTTGTTGACGGTATTATAGTTTTATTCTTAATTTTCATTTTAATGATAAAACATAATTTAATGTTTTTTAACTATGTTTAATGTACCTAAATCCATACATTTTGACAATATTACTGAAATCTTAGTTATATATTCAATTTAAAAAAATCAATTGGTTATTAAACAGTCTCTTTGTTTTTCTTCCTTTTTTTTTTCTTTCTTTCTTTATTTTATTCTTTTCTTTTTTTTTGGTTGTTCTTTGTCTTCCATCATACAGCAGTCAAAAAAGGAAAAACATAACTACACCCTATACAGATTGTACGTACTACTATCCAAAAGTTCGGGGGACAAGTTGTATAAAACCTTACCAAGAATAATTCACATAACCAAAGCACATCCACCTTCAAAAGGTCGCCATGAGGGACTATGATACTTCTTCCAGCGTTCATATAACTTTTGGAAACACTCATGGAAGCCATTTTTCGCTACCTTCTGTGATGAAGCTTTATCTTCTCCTGACGGAAGAAAGCGGCGTCCATGCAAATCTTTTTTGCAGGGAACAGGTAAAAGTCATACGGAGCTAAGTCCGACGAAACGTTACGTTATTTGTTTGTCATATCAGAGTATTGAGAAACCAAACCACGCATCCTCAGCATGAAAGTCGCCTTCTTCCTCACGATGAAGTTAAAGCCTTACAGGAAGTTGCGAAACAGGCTGCCAGTACTTCTAAAAGCTATACGAACGTTGGCAGAAGTGCATAGTCGTTCAAAGTGACAATTTTGTAGATAGATGTGCTTCGGTAATGTGAACTATTCAGGGTAAGGTTTTATACAGCTTGCCTCAAACTTTTAGATCATACTACGTACGTATGAGTTTTCAACTTACTATTTCATAACGTTTTTGAGTGACGCAAGTTTACGCGGATGAAGACATCACATCACAAGTGAGTTTGCGATAATTAACTAAGGATGAGTTCAAAATGGAAATTTCGGTCATCTATATGTTCTTAGGTACAATGCATGTACAGATGTGCCGAAAAAACTTGTGAAGTTTAAATTGGGTGATCGTAAAATATAAATTTAGGTCAAAATCTGATATATATATATTTTGTGATTACAATTCCTTATTCGTCGAAAGAAAGTAAAATGAAATGATTCTTTAAACCTGACAATCTTATCAATTTATTTGTTAGATTTTTTTTTTTTTTTTTTTTTTTTTTTGCCATCGGCCTACAACATCGGCCATCGGCAATCGGCCATTTGGAGGAAAACAATCGGCCATCGGCCATCTTTGAACAATCGGCCAAAAAATGCCATCGGTCGAGCCCTAGTATATATAGGGGCCTTAGATTGATCTTAGCTCATAATCTGACGTAGGATTCCGTAGTAGGATGTAAAAGTTTTGTCTTTGGTTTAGTTGCCGAAGTGCGTTAAGCGCTATATATTCCTGTTATTTAATTAACGCTATTAAATAAGAGGAAATATGACAATGTGAAATCATTCAAATTTTTGGAGAATTTCATACAGGTGTTTCAGGATTACAAGGAACCCCCTTTTTCAAAGCAAAAGAAATAATGGAAGAAAAGACATCCGACATTCTTGTTATGTATCCTGAAACCTGTGTATGTAATGTTCAGCAAATTTGTGCGATTTAACTTCATAATATTTCATTTTACTTTTCTTCACAAAGGTTTTTCTCTAGAGATGTTAATTGTTAGGATGGTGACGTCGCTATGGGGGGGGGGGAGCGAGGATGGCGGTCCGCCCCGAGTATCACCCGCCTGGGGGTGACACCCAAAGTGAAGTTGTAAGTTTTTGAAAAATATAAAGCTAAAAAGCATTTCTGGTACCTTAAATTTGAAATTTTTCCATGGCGAGGGAAACCATTTGATCCCTCTTGACCACTCCACATCGTAGAGCGAATATTATACTCAGGATTAGGTTCATATTATCAATACTTAGAGCTAGTAGTGACTTCTTCTTAAACCAAAAAACTGAAACCCATTGGCTTTCCCTGTGTTTGAGACACGTTTGAAATAATGAGAGGAGCTTCAATTTCTTACACTCCCTTATTGTTTTGACCTCTGTACAGCACTGTATATATGCGTTTAGGGAAAGTTGTATAAGAAGCGTTCATGTTTTTTTTTTTTTTTTTTGTACATTAACCCACTTAAAATTTAGTTACACACATATTTAGTTGTTTCTGAAAATTGTACGAATTTCATGTTTTTATATTTATGTAGAACATTAAAATGTTTTATTTATTTATTTTATTGTTATTATCATTTTTTTGGCGTTTGTAGGTGAGTGTGGGTGACACCATAAATTACCGCCTTGGGTGTCACCCATGCTAGATACGCCACTGGTAAAGATGATAAATGTGAACATTAAGAAGTATCTCAAAATATTACCGGAGAAATTATTGTTAAATGAGAGAACACGTATAAAAGATTTGAAAAAGAGAATTTTCATCTTGCGAGCAAAATAAATAAGTTTGGGGATAACGCTTCTAACTGAACCTACCACTGTTATAACCAGAGGTTCCAGACGAGTGAATATATTCCCCTAAGGTGAAAGCATGGTGCCCAAGGGTGCAATACTAGCCACGAAGTAGAGCAGGGGTGAGAGAAACAGCAGACAATCGTAGACGGGTGGCGGGGGGGGGCGTGGTAGCCCGATCGGTAGAGTGTCGGATTCGGGGCCGGAGGGTCCTGAGTTCGAACCTCGATGGTCGAAGATCCACCGTCGTCATTAAAGGGGACTGGGTGACGTTAAATATGCTCGTGGTCTCAATGTCCTCCAAGCGAAACGATACCTCTGGGGGTGCTAACACCAGGTAGCTATTAGCTCCTAGTCTAGTTCTGAATTCTCATTAACTGTTCGATCCGGTGATGGTGCTGCCATCTATCGGTATAAAAAAAATAATGGAGGCAAGGCACTTAGTATGCAGTCCTCGACATAAATACTGCAGTTGTAGTCAGTTGTGACTCGGAGTCGAAATCGAAATCGTAGACGGGGGTGCCAAAACAGCAAGCAATCGCAAAATGATTTGCTGGCGCATGCGCTTCCGGCATACATTCACCATTCAACCACTTCAATATGGCGGACGAATGATAGATTGCATCTATGCGTAGATTCTATGATCTTTCACATTGAATGAAGTACACTATTGGATTAAATCTCAACTTTTCTAGGATAATTCTTTAAAATAACAAGTAAGTACAGCTTTTGATCACTTTGTAATTTTTAGGGCTTTCAAACATAGTTAAAAGTACGTTTAATTCTTTTCAGTTACCGTTAGTCCGTTACGATACCGTAGTACCGTTAGTTGTTGATTTTCAGTTTGTCGTGAAATTTCCATCATTCAAAACGCTACTAAATATATATATCATTATTTTCTTGAGTACTCGATAAGCAACATTTAATCACCAAAATAATAACCGCAATAAGATTATCAATAATTAACAAGTGAGAACCTAAATAAAAATGATTCTTGTGCTTCGTAGATTCTACACAACAGCGAGCGCAAAAAATAAAAAAGAAATCTCTCTCCGTCTAGCTTTTTCTTTTGCTTTTTCGATCAAGTGTTTGAATCATTTCTTGTTAGCTGTTAATATTTCGATAGCGTTAGGAATTTCTTTAAATTTTTAAACTGTCGAAAAATTTGATGCGCATTTTATTTTATTGTGATTTTGATTGAAATTTTGAACGTTTGAGAAACGAATTTATTTTTCCGTAACTTTAATATCCGAGAATATTTTTGGCTCTTCATGTAAATGATTCATAAGTACCTCTACACTTTACTTTCGGTGCGGTTATTTCTCACAAATGATCATTAACTTAACTATGATTATTCAAATAATTACTCGTCTTTAACTTTAGATATATTTGTAACAACTCTTTGATACCAAGTAGTCTATAAGTCTGTAGATATTTATTGTTTCATTCATTTTTAATATTACTTTGTAAAAAAAAAAAAACATCAGTACGCAGAATTTTTTTACAAGTTTTTTTTACCGCCCCGAGAGTTATTATAATTATTATTATGCATTTTATTTATTTTCAAGAAAAGGATAAAAATTTCACAGGTCCGCAATGTTTTTCATTTGCTTTTACCGACCCGTGAGTCAAAAGAGGATGAGAAACACTGAGTTAGAGCACGATCAGATGAATTAAAGCAATGAGCACTTCTTAACTATGTTGAAAACTCTGAAATATGATCAAATGCTGTAATTACAAGTTTTAATCATTTCCAGTACTGAATTCATGCAATGTGAAAAGTGCAAAATGTAGACTATCATGAATCAAAACAAAACTATTAAAAAAAAAAAAAAAAAATGCACAACTGTATCCAAAAAACGCCTACAGTATGGGGGGGGGGGAGAGGAAGATCTACAGTAAGGGTCAGGGTGCCATTTCTCTCTCCGAAGGTTCATTCTTTTCACGACGGCTGCCTATTTTTTAAAAGGTGCTAGTTTTTCACCCTAGTTAGAGGTGCAATTTCGGCTCCGTATTAGGTGCCGCTGGTGAACAAGCGTTTCACCTCTGAAAGGTGCCGAATGCAACCTGTAGTTTTAACAGTGTAGAAGAATAAAAATTGTCATGTTTTAAAGTATTGGAGCAGTAATTTTTAGCTATATTGATAGTGGTCCATTTAAAAATATGAAATTAAACAAAGCTATTTGTTTTTCACGCGAAGGAAGAAAGAATCTGCAAGTGAAGAGATTTAGGGAAATTTTTATAGCGCTTTATCCGCTCTTGTTTAACTATGCCGCTTGAAAGCGGCAGGGGGTTTTGTTGATATTGAGTAGCAAAGTATGCAATTGCATCTTTTTATTGTACGCTTACGATGTACAATCAAAAGATGCAATTGCTTTGGAAAGAGAGAAAAAAAAAGCGAAAACGTGTTTAAAACCACAAAATTATATAAAATACGTTAAAGCTAATTTTGTCAATTCTGTACCTCAGAGACCTCCAAAAGTTGCTAATATTATGCAGAAGCACATTCTGCATTGAGCCAAATGAACGTAATTCTTACAAATGAATTAAGAAAAAAAAAACATTATTTTCAATTATTTAGCAGGGTTAAAAGAGTGCGCGTCCCATACTTTGCATGAGCCAGAAAAACGTTTTTCCTTTCTACTGTAAAATTGTGACTTGCGTCGTTCTGGATCTGAGGTACAGAATTTAAGGTTAAATTAAGTTATAAATGCGTTGCATTATTATGACTCGCATTAATTTAGTTAATGTCATTTTCATTGGTAATGTAGTGTGTTGTACACTGTTAAAAAAACCCTGAAAATTCAGGTAGTTTTCTGACTGATTTTAACAGAATAGTTCCGTAATGCTTCAAAATGTATTTTTTCCTTACAAAAACGTAAACATCCCGACGAAAACGGAATTTTTCCATTTCTAGGGTTGCCGCTGTGCTGTACTTTGCTCCGATTAGTCTTCAAGTCATGATAAACATCACTTATTGATAGTGCTTATTAATCGCACTGTTACATTCTGCTAATTAAAAGCATATTTAGAATAACAACTCAGATGCTGTAGACAAAATAGATAGCTTGCTATTTCATGTCTGGAGAGTAATATACTCGTATGTCGAAATTGTTTATAAGCATTTGAACTTTGTAGGTTTGGAAAAATGTTCGCGCCATTTTTAGACTGGCAGATGTGTTTTGATCGCCCTGGTGATTTGATGTGGGTTTTACCGAGTCAGTATTAGAATATTTTTGTGGTTTTAATATTTTGCTCAATACTTTGAACAATTCTATTCGTTAGTTATATTGTGTGCTCTAGCAGTGAGAATAGTTTAAGGATCTCGTGTTATCAATTTAAAATAAAGCCTATTGGATTAGCTGTATCCAGATGCATTTAGCACCGCTGGTCATATGTAAGTGTTGTTGAATATCTTTGTACATGTTAATACAAATGTATTTTCCTTGTTAATATGCATTTGATAGAATTCCGATGATAGTTTATTTAGAATTTATACAACTATTATAGAGTTATTTTTTATTGCTCTTACGCATTCTTGAAAGTTAATACACTAAATGCCATTTCGTATCTATACCGGAGATTATCGTGGTGTGCGAGCAACATAGGAAAAATCACTCTTTTTTTTGGGGGGGGGGGGGGGATTCGCTTCACAGTTTGGAATACTGAAAGTAACTATTTTAAATCTCTAAATAAAGGTGTATTGTTGATCTTTAATATATACAATGAAAGTTTTGGCTACAATAAGTACTTAATTTAATTTATTAAGATCTTATCTAACAACTTATTTGAGATTATTGCAAGTTTCTTCGAAAAGCAGTTCGGGTAAAACGAACTGATTGATATATGCTTAAGTAATAATGATTATGTACTAAAAATCTACGTTGCGATTCCAATGAGTGAAAAATTTGGATATCATTGGGGGGGGGGGGGGGGGGAGGGAAATGTAGCATCTGAACCAAAAATTCTTCACGTGCATGTCAATGATTCTGTTTTTAAACACAATAGATATGCGGTACTCTCTATCAGGTATATTATTATATGATAACGTCAACCTGCTTTTAATAGCATTTTATTTGACATATTCTGCAAATAAAAATATCATATTTTTCATGTATGTTTTTCCATGCCACCCCAGACAATGTACGACGAAGGGAATATCGAACAGTATCAGCAGGGATAATTGGTGTCCTATTCAAATCCATCAATTTTTCTGCTAGTACTATTTGATTAATTTGACTCATCTGAAGTTGATATAAAAAGTTTTGGTCAGCAAATGGATGCTTGGGGGTGTTAGGTAAGTTCACTCTCCAGATGTTAATTTAAAAAATCTTTGAGCAACAAATGCAAATAAAAAAAAGTAATATTTTTAGAACAGTTAACTATATCTGTATTATATATCATTTTAAAGAACTAAATTTTTAATGAAACGAAAAGTCAATACTTGACATATCTTTTTAAATATTTTTTTAAAATAAAATCTTTTTACATAAATACGGGAAAGTGAGAAATGGAAAAAATATCGCAATGAAAAAATAAGGAACGTAAATTCTGTTAAAACACAGAAAGATCGTAAATGAACGGAAAAATAAGAAATGGAATTTTCGTTCAGTCACGAGAAATTTATAAACGGAAAACTACAACTACGGAGAAATAAGAAATGGAACTTCTGTTAAATCACGGAAAGTCATTGAACGGAAACGTAATATTTACGGCAACTTTGCTGCCGGTACTTTCTCCGTTATTTTCAGGAAATTTTTTTAACAGTGTAATGTTAGTTCTTTTGGAGCATGAATACGTATAAAAATCTTTTTTAAAAAGCGAATTTTTATCTTACCAGCATCTATTCCACCTGATGGAGCGAGACGAATTATGTGATTGCCCGGACCTCCAAATGTTGCAATTTTTTTTTTTTTTTTTTTTTGATAATAAATAATATATTTCGCATTTGTTGGTTGTCACTGATCTATTTTGCACAGAATCTATTGAGAAATGTAGGAGGCATTATCTTTTATTTTTTATCAACATATTTTTTAAATGTTTCTGCCAGGTGGGGGGAGTAGTACCCTGACTTAATCTCTCTCTCTCTCTCTCTCTATATATATATATATATATATATATATATATATATATAAATAAATATTAACATCGCAAATTTCCTTACTCTACCACAAAACTTTTCATCTTAAAAGGGGTAAAAATTTAAACATGAGCTGATATTTAAACAAATATGAAATCAGAGAAACTGAAACGTAATACACAGGAAAACATCTTTTACCGGGCTTCATTTCATTACATATGCAAAAAATAATAAGAATCTTTTTACTTTTGTAAAAAAGACAATGTTTGAATACACTGTACTCCAACTAAAATAAAATACAAAAAACTTTAATTATAACGTTTCAATATTATTACGCGCCACTGATAAACCCCAGTTAGTTAATATGTAATTAACTAGTTCTTCCCGAACAGTAAAATAACTATTTACTCCGATGGAAAAGAAAATATTTTTTAAACTGCTTTGTTTCTATAAATAAAGAAAGATAAATGATAAAAGTATCACGGGAAGTTCTTTAGCAATCAATTCTAATAGATTATAAGGATTATAGAAAATATAATTCAAGCATATTTCATTTCTTTGAATGTTATTATTGCTAATACAATATTTTGTACATTTCTAGCTAAAAAACATATGTATAGCCTTACCTGCTTTTAAAAGGCCTTGAATAAACACACGACCTTCAATTAGAAGCCTCCTCATGGTTAATAAAACTGTTCACTGGCGCCCTCTGTTGTCAGATCAGGAGACACTTTGAGATCATGTGCAACTTCAGAGAACACAGAGACCAACACTGTGCAATTCTGATCGCCCGGTATACTGTAAAAGCAACGCTCGAATCTGCTCATCCAATGCCCGCCCATCATGCTTGCTCAAATTCGGATCTTTCTGCCATTATTGGACGAACAGCTCAGTCAGCCTAGCCAATAGTGTCATAATAGGCGGAGCTTCGTTTCTCTGACAAAGAAAAGTATGAACTTGTTTCGAAGATTATGCAATTTCTGAGCCAGCCTCCGATGATTAGTACCCGCCCTTTTAAATCTGTGATCGATTGGTTTATGTAGGGAGTGGATAGATTTCCGCTTTGCCATTGGTTGTTATTTCGTCCGGAAAAGTGCCGCAGAGCCAAGAGCGCGTGTGATGTCAAATATTTTTTCAAACATTTGTTCTCTCAAAATTAAACTAGACAAAAACTTAAGTTTTCGTTTGATGAACTCTAAAAACATTATTGGAAACATTTTATTGAATTATAACAGGCATTGATTTGAAGAATTTTTTTTTCCTTGTAAAAATATAATCTTATTTATAATTATAATTAAATAATTCTGAAAAAAAAAGAGTCTAAAAAATAATAACAGCTGCAATACATATTAGAAAAAATTAAAAAAGAAAAAAAATGAAGTTTAAGAATCTCGAGAAGAAAGTTTGAAGTTCAATACCTCATAAAAATAAATTTTTAAGAGTTGTAACGAAAATATTTCTACCTTTTTCAATGATGAACTAAAATGTTTTTAGCAACTGATAAATTTAAATCTTTTCAAATTCCTAACAGTCTGTTTCTTTTCTCCTTCTTATTCTTCTATTTGCTTTTGGCTTTTAATTTTTTGTTCATTTAACTGAGTTTCATCTACATATTAGTAACGTATCTTTGCTTACTTTTTTTTCTCTCTTTTCGTATTGATAACTTTTCAATTATTAGTAGTTATTCGTTTCGTTATTTTTTATTTTTAAATTCCAGGGGAAGGAGGAAAATGACTTTCCAAGATACCCCGTCGCTGAACACACTTTTATTTTCTCTCATTCATGTTTCCATACTCATCAGGGTTTTTTTTTAAATTCAATCTTCATCTCTATTTATTTCTTGGTTCCCAACCTAAGGAGCTCCCTCCCTTTATAAACCTTTTTCTCAAAATGTTTTAATGATAAAAACTTAACTTTCACGGTGGAATGTTTAGGGCAATTCTCTTTTTTGCACAGTTTATAAACTTTTAACCAATATTCACTTTTAAATGAAAAAAAAAAAAAAAAAGAGTTAACAAAAACAGCTGCTTAAAAAAAATAAAAATAAAAACTGAGTCTTTAAAGCGAAATTTAATTGAATCGTTTATTTCAGAAAACTGTAAAGTGAACTTTTTTTAAATTTCAAAAAACTAAAAAAAAATGTATTCTAATTTCAAAATAAGTAAAGGTTTTGGCGTAGAAAAAATTTAAGGTGTTTCATGTTGTGTTGCAAAAACAAATAATGCTTGGGGTTACTTCTAAAAAATTTATTTTATTTTATTTTTGAAAATTGTTTTTTAAATATTTGTATTTGACATGTTTTTGCAATAAAATAAAACGTTTTACTTGAAAAAAAAGTTTTGACTTTAATATTGATTTGAACAGCTGTTGTAGGTTCTAAATTAAAAAGCATATTATCTTTATGTTTAAATTTATTAAACATCAAGAAAAGGTTATCAATTAAATGAAAAGCGTAAAATAAAGAAATAATCAGAGACAAAAAGAGACAACATAAACTACATCGTCTATACATATTGGCCAAGCCTAATATTTAAGATTTTATTCTACTCTTCTTCATACACACTACGTTGATGATGCAGGTGGCTTGGCTCATGGGCCACTGGAAGATTTCATCAAACAAATATTCATAGCTTGTACTATATTTAGCCAACTTCTTCAAATATTTTTTTTTTTTTCTGCGATCACTGTTGAGAGCTCCGGAAATGTATATTTTTTGAATGTGAATGTTGCGGAGGTTAAACCGTCAATAAACTGTCTAGTATACGTAACTCCTATTCCTTGGTCAGTGTTGTAATAAAACTGTTTGAAAGTGTATGCTGTAAAAGGAATCCTGTTTTCCTTTCGAATTCCCCTCCCAGAAGTTTCATCGTTATGAAAACGAAACAAGACGAACGCGAAATTTGCTGCAGAAAGTTGCGATGGGATTTCACTTGACGGGTTTCTGCTACAAACAGAGATTTCAAGACAAAATACTCATTAAAGTTTCCCAAAAGGCTTTACATTTGACATGTTTTCGCACCACGCGGTGAGCCTAAAGTTGGCCATTCATATAATAATGTTATTTTTGAAAAAAATATCAGTTGTCGGGTTTCTGAAATAAACGATTCTATTATGAACGCAGAAGTAAAATGAGGTGAAATTTTCAGAGTAATATACAAAGTTGTTTCTTAAAAAAAGAAACACAAGATTTTAAAATTGACGCTTTGAGGAAATTGTGTTTGAAAGTATAAATGTAACGGGTACTTTTTTAATGCATTCCTTCACCTTTATTATTTAATGCATTCCTTCCCCCTTTAATATTTAAATTGATTTACATTCAATCAGCAAAGAGACAGGACTCCGGTTTCGCTTCAAAGCTCATGATTTTAACATTTTGAATGTATAAAAACTAAAAAATTAAGTTTTTAAAGATTTTAGGGTACCAACTCCTCTTAAAAATATAAAACTAAAAGTAAAACAACTGTAATTTACTCATTTTTGTCGTCACATGTAAATACGTTCAACAATATCACCTATTTTGAGGTTAAAAATGCAGCTTTTCTCCACGTATTTCTTTGAATCCGAACGTTCATCTCTGTTTTTCTTAATTACCAGTTTTCGATATCCAAAACCAACTCCAGTTTCAAATTCTGATTTTCCAATTGTACTACAGTCGATTCCAGCTAACAAGATCACATTCGGGCAGGACCATTTTGGTTCTAACAACCGGCTAGTCCGATTGAGGACCTTATGTAGTTTGAACGAACATGATGACCACGACATATTTAAATGCCCTAATGATTATTCTGAGCCCCATATGTATGATGAGCATACAAAGAAGAAAAATGGCTGTTTACGGAATTTTTCCACTAAAAAATAAATTAGCAAAGATAATATTCATTTTATACTCGTTCAAAAACGTTATCAGACCGATACGGTTTTAGTTATTCCTTCCTGTCAGTATCCTTTCAATTCAATAACCAGAAGTAACTAAAAATCCGAAAGTGAAGATGTTAGTGCAATTAAGGACTAACCTGTCATTTGAATCTCCAATAAAATGTAAAAATAACGTATTTTAAAATTTTTTTCCTGAATAAAGTTACATATTATTGAATGTGCTAACTGAATTGACGAAATTTGAAATTTCACGGAAATTTTTATTTCTGCTGAAACGGTGTCGCTTATGCAATGGGAGTTTCTTTAAGCATTCCCCCTCCCCCTAAATATTGCTGGATTTAATTGAAAGTTTCAAGGAACCATTATTATTTCTTGTTGCACTAATAACTAAGTTCATTGACCCACTTAAAAGTCACTTCAAGTGGGAGATTTTTTTTTTTCCAGTTTTTTTTTTTTTTTTTCCACGTGTTCCTTGGTTCGATTAAACGGATTTGTGGTCCCAATAAGCGAATATTAAACTTGTGTAATGGGATTTGTTTTGGTTATTCAATAATTGGTCCGAATAAGCGGCTGGTCCGATTAGCCGGTGGTCCAATTATATGGATTCCACTGTATTTGTATGTAAATCATGTGGTATTGGGGAGGGGGACCTAACACCAGTGTTCAACGAGAGGGGCAGAATCTGAACAGTTAATCTATATTGTGCATATTTTCCCCCAGTTTATACACACACTTATCTCTACTTTTATATTTATCTTCTAGATCCCAAAGCAACTGTTTCGACACCATAAGTTTTACGAGTTTACACCGAAAGATCGATTACGACTTCCAGATACTGCATTATCCCTTTTATTAAAGATAACTTAAAAACATACTGCATGCTAATTTTACTGTTATTGATCTCTAATATGAATGTAACTGCAGTATCTGGATGTCGTAATCGAGCTGTCGCTACGCTGGGACGGATACAAGGGAGGGGCGATAGCGGCGATCGCCCCTCCCTTGGAAACTCTCCACTGGTAATTTTTTGAAAATGAAGTTCTAAAACGCAAATTTAAACGACTTTCATTGATGTTGGGAGAAGGTAGGTTTGGGTTTGGCACCCTATTATCCCAGGACTCTATCGGAATTAAAGTCCAAAACCTTTGTTATTAATATTTTAAAATCAGGATACAATAGTAAAAAGTAAGTAATAAAAATCAATCGGCCCTCCCTTGAAAAATTTCTGGATCAGTCCTTGTCGCTACGACACATAGTCTTTCAGTGAAATTTGCCGCCATTGGCCTTCGCCCCGACTTGGGACGGCAAATTACAGCTTACAGCCCTAGCGTTTCCCTTTACTTTACATGATGAACCACACCATGCTTGCAGACTCTCGCTGGTGCGCTAAATTGATCTTTGCTACCAGTGTGAAGATAATCTCAACTTCAGTGAGCAGTAGTGGATATAAGGGTTTGGAGGCTCCTTTGTCTATCACAGAACTGTAACAAAATACTTATCATGTACATTTTTGGAAACCTTCGGTGCCCGTATGGACGCAAGGGGCCTGTCGCTGTTGCGATAGTCGCGACATTGTAAATCTGCCACAGAGATAAATGAGAACAGACGAGAAAGGCAAAGTAAAGTACGGCAATTTAAGGTGGGGGATGAAGTATTTTGATATACGTATTTCGGTAAGCGTATAGTAACTTCCGTTGTCTGACATTGATTGTGGTTGAAAGATGTCAGAGCGCATGCGCCCCTTGCTGTTACGAGTCCGTTGGCACCTTTATTAGCGTCATTCACCTGTAAAGGAACCAAAAGGCACCTTGATCGCCTAGCCTTCATTACACTCTGAGGTACCACTTTTTCACCTCAGGGAGCCAAATGGCTTCCCAGAGTCACGCGTACTTATAACAGTGCTGGATGGAGTGAAGTGAATTGCATGACTGTCAAGGTAATATGTCCTAAAGCTGCATTTTTTCCCCTTTGCAATAAAAAAATTAATTCGTATAGTTTTTAGTTCTACTGGATTCTACGCAGCATATGGACCTACATTACATTAAGAGAGGTAATATTTTCTATATTTCGTAAACTTTGAATTTTTTTTTTTTTTTTTTTTTTTTTTTTTTTTGCTTATGGGTGGCTTACTTAGGACCGATCAAGCCAAGCTGGTGCCCAGGTCCTGGAAAAATTCGACGCCTCTCTCACAAGAATATTAGCAGATTTTCAAAGTAGTAGTTTCAAAAAAAGGCAAGAAAGTACGAAATTGACATTATAATGAAATTATGATACTACATAAGATAATTGTGCTCATTTCCACGGGCTCACAAGACCATGCCTTAATCAGGAGCCCTGGACTAATTCTATATGTAATAGTTAACGCATTCAAAGAGCAAAATATCATTGCATTTGTGATTTGATAATTTAGTAGATTGAATTGAGTTTTGATACTTTAGTTTCGGAAAATTTCGAGCGGGAGTCTCCGACCTATTAAGGTTACTAAAGTTTGCCTAAAATCAACTTAAAAATCTGAATTTTTTAAACTAAAAGTGCTCTGGGAGTAGGTTATGACCTCCCTCTAAATATGTGTTTTAAGAATTTAATTGAAAAAAAATTTTGGAGATACGGAGAGTTCTCCCCCTTCGTCTAACTGGTGCCGTCTTTTTTCTGACATCGCCAAAAACAGCCCAAAATAATTTGTTTTTGGGAGTTCTAAGTTTTGCTATCCATCTTTCATTGAAAGAAAAAACTGAGAATTCTGTTGAATGAGAAGGAATTTCTCATCAGCATTAAACTTATCTTAGGTGCCATAAATTCACCGCATTTCTGATTTTTTGCAAAAAAATTAAATTTGATATAGAAACTCGAAAGAAGATAGGTAAGGGCGGCAGTTACATGTCTCTGCCTCCTGGGGGGGGGGGGGGAAACGAGGATTCGGCATCGTATATATGTGTACCTGTTTTTACTTATGGCTCAGTGGACCCCCCCCCCCCCTCCTCGTGCAAAATTCTTTGCAACACTGCTGAATCCCTTATCAATAGGGCTATTAATTTTGGTAATGCTGAAATTTAACTTTATATGCGAATGATTTTTAGAACTGAAAAATAAAGTATAAGCATTTGAAAATACCTTTTTTTTAAAACCTGATCCATTTAAATGAAAAAATGGAAGTGTTGTAGTTCTTAATAGTCTTTTTTACTTCATTTGACTTTTATGGGTCATTCTCCAGAAAATAATTTTTGAACGCAAATATTTTTCAATTTCGAAGCTTTTTGCTTTCTTTTTCTTTTTCATTCTTACATGAAAGTGTCACCTACTAGAAGTAACCATAAACAATGCCCCAATTAAGTTCCAACTATTTTACTCATAAATAAAAAAAAAAAAACCTTGTTCACGGAAACAAAAAGAAAGAAAAAAAAACTCAACATTTAAAAATTGATTCCAATTAATATCAAAGTAGTAATTTTGTTAATTGTGAAAACAACCAGCTATTATACATATGTAATATTAAGCACTTTTTATTAAAGTACGGCTTAATTAGTAGTTTCAAATGTATGTTAAAAATAGTATTTAGTAAATTTGAAGACATACTGGCAATTTATAATTTTGGTAGAATGCCTAATATTGATGTATTTCCCCTCCATCATTTATTTTCACTTCAGAAATAATGACAGTGATAAGGTCTGTCACGGAGGTGAGGAATTTTCCATTAATTTAGGCCTAATAGGTACATTTTTCATGATTTTTTTTCCTTCGTTGCTACAGCCTGCACATGTTAAGCGTATAAAAGCATGTTCACTTCTTTTTACATTAATTTACTTCCCTGAAATTCAAGTTCACGGAGATGAGAAGTCAGAATAAACACACTGAATTTTTAAAGCGAAATCTATCTCTTTTTGTTTTTCGACAAAAATCTCTCAACTTCAACTATGGCTGAAAGTAAACAAGGGAGCTCTCTTGTATCAAGGAAAATAAAATTTGATGTCATTGCTGCAACGAGTTAATAAGGAATGGCATTTTGTGTTTAGTAACGGAGGTGAGAATTTATTGTGTGACATGACTCCTTGTGCTACTAAAAGGAACTAAAACACAATTTTTTAAAATTAAATATACTTAAACAGTTAGTACTTGAGACACTTGTGAAAGAAATAATAAATAAATAAGTATATACTTCTAATTAAACAAGTTATTAAGCAACATAAACAGTCACACAAGGTGTGTGACATTCCACAGAGGTGAGATTTCACATGTTGTGAACCAAAAATATACTAAAAAAAATTATTATTAAAAAAAGTTGGCAGGTTTAAATAGACACATTTTTGATGAAATTAAAAATCATTGTTAAATGAATTGTTCCTTTAAAGTTTTTACTGTAAAAGGCGTCTGACAGAAAAGTTACACTTTTTGAAGAATGACCCTTATACTTGTTGAAAAACAAGAACGTGTGCATTGCCATAAAAGTGATCACAATTTTTTTAACAATCAGAAGTTATATGGTACTATATGGTACTACTCGTCGTCCAGCTTTGCACGGTCTACCTCGAAAATAAAAGTTATGTCAAGTGGCGCGTGTTCAACACTCAGGCTTGAACCCCCCCCCAAAAAAAGTCGGTGAAATTTTGATGCAGATTGCGGAAACCCCCCCCCCCCCAAAAAAAAAATAAACATTTTAAATCCCCTGATTACAGGAAAACCGTAAAACAAGAATTTTACCTGTTCATATTAAAAAACCGTTAAAAAAAAATAGCAATAGATCTTTCATCTCAATGATTTTCTTCACCGCTATACATTTTAATAAAAGCATTGTTGCGGAAAGTTGAGATGAAGCACTGAATAATAATTTCAATGGAGGTAAGCCTTCGATAAATAGGGATTTTATGTCAAAATCTAAGTGTCATAATTAATAATTTTTAATTGATATTTCCGCTAATTATTATCGGAGGTTTATGTTAAATAGTCAAACATGAAGACGGGAAGATTACGAATCCATCGATACCTAGTTCGATGGTCAGTTCACTGTCGTTCGGGAGAAGAAGCTTGGACATTCATAGATACATACATAGATAAATAGGTACATACGCTCACTTTTTAATTATATAAGATAGTTATTCTTCTTTTACTAGAAATTCGTATGAAAAAAAAAAAAAAAAGCTTGACCGCAAAGAGAAGGCGGATGACCTTGAAGCGAAACCTCATTTTGTATCATTTATAAAGGGTATATAATCAGCCAGAAAGCACCAAAAAGTAAGTCTTTCTCACTGATCCTATCTATTACAAAATAATAACAATCAACCTGGTACAAAAAAAAAAAAAAAATACAAATGATGTTTTTGTTTCAAGGTCATCCGCCTTCGCGGTTAAACTTGACTAGCGTCAACAAGAGTCTGTCCATGTCAGCCTACTCAGAAACTAGAGACCCGCCGCTTGAGAGGACCCAGCTCTTAATCAGAGCAGTTTTAATTTGGTAAGTTTTAGGTGGAGGGAGCCTGATGAGCAAACTGACAAAGGGCCCGCCTTGGCTCTCGACGACACTGCGTATTATTTCAATTTCTTGAGAAGTAATTACTTCGATGGAATCATAATAAAAGCAGAAAATCGTTTTATAATATAGATTTATGCTCCACCACTCATTATTCTTTCCCTTTTACTGGAAACGTGAATTTTCGTTATTTACGGCATTGTGCCTATCCTCACAAGAACAGTATTTTAATACCTTAAGATGCATTGAATTATGTTTGCAAATGTGAAAGCGGGAAAAAGATTAACAGATTAATCAAAGACAGTTTGAATCAGCAACTTTAAAAGATTATTCATACGAAGAAAATAATGATATTTTATGCTAATAGCATACGTTCTAGTTAGCACTTAATTTTGTTATAAAATGTTTTAAAATTGCTTTTGTTTAAAAAACTAGATGTTTTAAAAACCTTTTCTAAAGAGATTTATTCACCACTGAGGATTTCACCTCTTTTTTTTTTCTTTTTTTTTCTCTTTTTCTTTCTTAAAAAATAATATTTGTTGCAGTTTTTTTCCATTCAATGTTTTTTCTTAATTTAAGCTGAATTAAGTTGCTGTGTGTCTTTTATCTCTTACAAATTTAAACTGATTTTGTTTTTAGATAGATAAAGAAATGACTGATAATGGGAAATAACATATTTTGCTCTTCCTTGGAAGTTTATGAAGTCAGAATATAATTACAAAAAAAAAAAAAAAAAAAAACTGACTCTACCAATACAAAATTAAAAAACTAAAAAATCGGTGAGCAGGGAGCTGTTGAAATTTTGCTGATCTTGCTTCTCACTTCGAGAGCCGGAGTTCCTAAAAAAATGAATAACCCCTCTTAGGTAAAAGCCCTGGGTTCTGCACTGCAGTTAGGTTCTGCTTAAAATTAGGATATACTTCAGTACATATATGATACATATAATTCATTGTACAGTGAAACCTGTGTTAAGTGTACCACTTGAGGTGCACTATTTTAGTGGTCAACTTAAACAGGTGATCAACTTATAGAGGTTGATTTATCTGATATAGGACTATAATACGTACCTAAAACGGCGATCAACTTACACGGGTGGTCAACTTTACAGCTTTTACTGTACTAAAACACACATATTTTTACATTCCAACAAAATTTTATATAATTCATTAAAAATGTAAGGATGCAAACGTTAACTAGTATTCATTGAAAAAACTAGTAGTATTCGTTTTTAAAGTTATTTATTATTTATTCCTTTTCAAATATTTATACCCAGTACGCAATAGCCCAGTTTTCTATCACTATGCAATACAATGATGCAAGACTAAGCAGTTAAATTCAACTGCTTAGTCAGTTTGTTAAATTTTTGCTTACATTTACTAATCAAAATCGTAGTGAGTATTACATAGAATGCACAAGGAAAAAAAAAGAATAGAAAGAAAGAATGAAAAAAAAAAAAAAAAAAACACGAATGACTTTAAAATTGCTTGTTTTACAGTTTTATTGCTATTACATGTAAAAGAACCATTTTCAAACTGATATAGTGCGCGACACTTGGTTAAAATTTATATTTAAAAAATCACAGAAAAGGGATTTCGAAACACTCGGGAACGTTTTTGAAAATTGCAGAGAGTATTTCGAAATATCCAGACACGGTTTTGAACATTTCATGAACCGCAACTGCACAATATATTCAGAAACGTTTTTAAAAAACAGAAATAGAATTCCAAAATATTTAAAAACGTTTTTGGAAATTACAAAAAGAGGACTCTGTACTCGGAAACGTTTTTGAAATTTTCATGAACCTCAGCTGCCCTATATATTCAGAAAAGTTTCCGGTTTCTTTTTCCTTCTTTCTTTTTTTTTTTTACAGTGAGTATATAAAGAACAATAACCATGATTTGAAAACTTCCAAATCATACAGAACAATCGTTAGAAAAAAAAAATAGGGACATTCCAAATTGCATTAAAATTGCACTAATGAAATAGTTTTTGCAAGAATGAAAATGAGACCATCTACTTATAGATAAGGGCCATTCCACGGAAAACGGTATTTGGTCCACACGTATTTCATGCATTTCATTGAAAATAATTTAAAAAGGTAGGGCAAAATTTTGTTGCTTAGGTAATCACAAACGTATATGTGACTTCTTAAGCAAACAATTTTGTCTATATCTTTTGAAATGCGGAACAAAATGACCGTTTTCAGTGGAATGGCTATACACATAATTTTTTTAACGGGTTAAATTATTATTTCTCAACAAATAAGATATGTTTCCTTTACGTTGGAACCTTAGCCTTTAAAACCTATAATTTGTTTCGTCATTGCTATATTAAGAGAGAAAAAATATTAAGTACTGCATATATAGCAAACTACTTAAGTTGGTTTTGGATGTCCCGCGCATGACGTATGCAAATAAATTAAATTTTAAGTAACAAAGTTGTTTAATAAAAATAATACTGTGTCAGGAGTATCTTTGTATCAATTGCACTGTTAAAAAAAACCTGAAAGTTCAGGTAGTTTTCTGACTGATTTTAACAGAATATTTCCGTAATGCTTCAAAACGCATTTTTTCCTTCCAACAACAGAAATATCACGAAAGGAAGGGATGAAAACAGAATTTTTCCATTTCTAGGGTTGCCGCTGTGCTGTACTTTGTTAGTATTCTGATTACCCTTCAAGTTATGATAAACATCGCTTTTTGATAGTTCACTGTTCGCACTGTTACATGTTGTTAATTAAAAGCTTATTTAGAATAACAACTCAGATGCCGTAGACAAAACAGATAGCTTGCTATTTCATGCCTGGAAAGTAATATACTAGTACTATGTCGAAACTGTTTTTACGCCTTTGGACTTTGTAAGTTTGGAAAAATGTTTGCGCCATTTTCAGACAGGTAGATGTGTTTTGATCGCCTTGGTGATTTGATGTGGGTTTTACTGAGTCAGTATTAGAATATTATTGCGGTGTATTATTTTGCTCAATACTTCGAAATTCTATTCGTTAGACGACGTTCGTCGTCGTCGACGACAATTCTATTCGTTAGTCATATTGTGTGTTCTAGCGGTGAGAATAGTTTTAGGATCTCGTGTTATCCATTTAAAATAAAGGCTATTGGATTACTTGTGTCCAGATGCAATGGAGACACTTAAATTTAGCACCGCTGGTCACATGTAAGTATTGTTGAATATCTTTGTACATGTTAATATACAAATGTATTTTTCTTGTTAATGTGCATTTGATAGAATTCCGATGGTAGCTGATTTAGAATTTATAGAACAATTATAAAGTTACTGTTTTTGCTCTAACGCGTTGTATTCTTGAAAGTCTTTAAAAACTTAAATGGCCAACATTTCGTATTAACCGGAGATTATCGTGGTGTGTGAGCAAGACAGAAAAAATCACTCAGTTTTTTTTTGTTTTTTGTTTTTTTGACAGATTGAAGGTAAACATTTAGAATCTCTAAATAAAAGTATTTCTTGCTGTTATATTTTTTGCGAAAAGGCATAGTAGATTGTTAATTTTTGAAAATACAATTACAATTTTGACAAGAATAAGTTTTCTTGACTACTTAGAAATCTGGAAACATTCATTACTCCTTTCGGGATTTCATTTATAATAAAAAATATAAATTATTTAATTTATTTCCTTAGGATCTCATCCAACAACTTATTTGAGATTATTGCAAGTTTCTTGTAAAAACATTTCGGGTAAAACGAACTGATTGATATGTTTAGCCTAAGTATAATGCTTATGCACTAAAAATCTATGTTGCTATTTCAATGACTGAAAAATGCGGAAATCACCGAGGGGGGGGGGGATATACATCATCTGAGCAAAAAATTCTTCACGTGTATGTCAATGATTCTGTTTTTAAACACAGTAAATTGGTATGCGGTACTCTCCATCAGATATATTATTCCATGATAAAGTCAACCGGTTTTTGATGGTATTTTATTTGACTCATTCTGCAAATAAAAATATTCTATTTTTCATGTATGATTTTCCATGCCACGCCAGAATATGTACGAGGAGATGTGGAAGGAAATATCGAACAGTAATCAGCATCAAAAATTGGTGTTATATTTAAATCCACTAATTTCCTTGCTGGTACTCTTCGATTATTTTTATTCATCTGAAGGTGCAAATTTCGAGATAGATGCCTTGAAAGGTAAGTTATCAAGCAAAAATTTCACTTAAAATATATGAGTAATAAATACAAATTAAAACAATAATAGTTTTTGAATAGTCAACTATTTTTCTATATATATATCATTTTAAACATAGGATAGAAAAACGAGAATGAAATTTCAGTAAAATATGTGAAAATGAGAAACGAAAAAATAGCGCAACGAAAAATCAAGAACCGAAAGTTCTGTAAAGACACAGAAAATATAAAAACGGAAAAATAGATGAACGGAAAATTTAAAAACGGAAAAATAGATCAACGGAAAGAAGAGAAATGGAATTTTCGTTAAATCACGGAAAATTTATAAATGGAAGAACAGAACTAAACGGAGAAATGAGAAATTGAACTTCTGTTAAGTCACGGAAAATAATTTAACGGAAACGTAATATTTACGGCAACTTTGCTGCCGGTACTTTATCCGTTATTTTCAGGAAATTTTTTTAACAGTGTGTGAAGATTAATAAATGTGCTTACTCCTATTTAGTTAAAGTATTAAGATCTAATACAAAATGGTGGTGAAATTATCGAATCGAATTTTCCCACACGTGACGGTGTGTATATAGTATTTCAGCTTGAAAAAGTAGAAGGAAGGTACTAAAACAGTACGCCGCAGCTTGGATCAGCACAGCTTTTATACTTAGCTAGATGACTAAGCAACAGATTGCCCCTCCTGGTCGTAATGCTCATATGCATAATAGCCAATAATCGAGTAACGCCCTGAAGTCCTCAAGAATCAAACTCGCGCCACGGAATGATAATTTTATAATATGTTTTGGTAATGTTTAACATGCACGGAAAGGCTTTATTGTGACAAAGCTGGATTGGATCCTGTAACTTAACTGCTTTACTGGAAAGACTGTGTCATTTCAGGGGAATGAAGAAAAGAAAAAGTGGTCAAAAATTTAGGGTTACAATTTCAACAGGCAATGGCTTCGTTCAAATGTAGAAGCAATATTCACCCGTCATATCTTGACGGGCGATTTGCTAGTTACAAAATAATGGAGGTGGCTCAACGAGACCCAATGATAGCACTTACCCCAACAAGTTAATGGGCTCCGGGATACAAAAATCGTCAAATTTTGGATTTTTTTTTTAAATTTTAAAAACTACTCAGTTTTCGTCTGATTAAAAGAATGTTTGAATCTTTTTTCTATCTTAATTAGAAAGAAATATATATTTTTTGTTGCAGGCATTTAGCTAATATTTCATATAACTTTAAAACTGTAAACGCGTTTTTCTCCCCCTTAACAAGCGTTACATTATTAGAATACTAGTTACATTATTACAAGCATAGGAATAGGTTACGAAATAAGCAAAAGCGTATAAAAAGGAAATTGCATAAATAAATAAATGAATGAATGAATGAATGAAAAAGAAAAGAAAAAGATGGGAAGATAGAATCAGAAACATTCAAAGAAAAATGATATTTATACATTTATAGAGCTATTTGTAGCAGCAAATAAATACACGCACAGAAAAGCATTCGCAAATATACTTAAGAATGCTTACAACAAAGTTGAAAGCACCTCAAGGTATTTTCTTAATTCAAGGTTCAACATTACGTGACTGCACAAGTTTGGAGAATCAGGCGTAAAGCCCTACCCAAGCTTAGATCTTCATCATGTAAGGTTTTCTTTTTCTCCTTCAACAGTTGACGTGACGAAAAAAAAAAAAAAAAAAAGACATTGGTTCTTACCGACTTTGACCAACTTTTCATGAACTCTGTTCAGCTGAAGATTAGTTCTCTTTTCGTCAAAGGAAGACGTGTTGAGATGAATACTTAAGTGAGTCGTTTTGTTTTTCATAGCGCAGCATTTTATGTCTAAGGATTCAGAGATTCGGTTTTCTTATTAAGAGCTCTCGCTTTCTATTTCATCGGTTAAAACGAGCAGGGTGGAGGAAGTGCAATCCAACTCCGATTTTACGTTTCTCAAAGTACTGGAAAACTACTACTTAAAAAAAAAAAAAAAAAAAGTAAAATACGGGAAATACCAAGAAAGCAAAACTCAAATAAAAAAGAAAAAAAAAGGTGGTAAGGATGATTCTTTCAAAACGGACAATACCTATATTTTACGAAAGGAACATGATAAATACCTACCATATTAGATCATTTTAACACGTTAGAGAATATGGGAGTTGAGGTTGAAAATAGTGCACCATAGGGGATTGTTTCTTAGTCATTGAGTTCAAAGTAAATGCAGCAGCTTCCAGAATTGAAATGTTTTGAAAGTTTTCCCTCTATTCTTTATTATAAAGAAAAAAGTTTTTCACTATTTGTAAGCTTTTCAATACAGTATTGAATGGAGGAAAGGACTGCTTCCGGTTCTTGTTGATCATCTTCATTCGCGGACAAAAAGTGCATAAGGTCGGCTGCAGACGGAGCATAGCATTTCTGTGCTCTTCAACAACGTGGATTATTTTTTAAAAAGCGCATATTAAACACATTACTTATTTTAGAACATTTTTTATTTTTTCTACCTCCAAGGGAAAACGTAAAATGCAGGAAATTCATAAATAAAAACTTTCAACCGGGTTAAATTAACATTAATATAAGCAGAAATACGTGAAATACACCGCCAGCTCAGTCATTTCCAGCCGAGGACTGCAGTTTCGTGCTTTTTAGCACTCACCAGCCCGGCATAGGAAAGTGACTGAGCTGGAGATGGAAAACCTCTTAAGGAAGCTGAGAGTGCGAAACAAACTGGTAGCTAATATAGAATTAGCAGACCAGACGAGTGACCGAAGCAATGGTTCGGTTCAACTCGAAGATTGAACGCCACTCGTCTGGTCTGCTAATTCTATATTAGCTACCAGTTTGTTTCGCACTCTTTGCTTCCTTAAGAGGTTTTCCATCTCCAGCTCAGTCACTTTCCTATGCCGGGCTGATGAGTGCTAATAAGCACGAAACTGCAGTCCTCGACAGGAAATGACTGAGCTGGCGGTGTATTTCACGTATTTCTGCTTTAGCCCTGGCTAATGGGCGGTAATTTACTGAATTAATATACGTATTCGGAAAAACTGGGACCTGATGAAAAAAACGTAGAATGTCGTGCTATGAGATTTGAATGAGTTTACCGATGAAATAATTTGAGAGACTGAGAAAGTTTTATGACATTTACGGGTAAATCTTCTTACAACGAATTTCAAGGTACCGCAAACTTTGTTCGCTGTAACGGGAATTTCGTTTCAATGAAATTCACGCAATTTAATGGCAATTAAAACGGGATTGTTCATTTATTTCGTTGTATTAGTACGCGTAGCAATGAGATTTTACTATACATACACTGTTAAAAAAAATTTCTGAAAATAACGGAGAAAGTACCGGCAGCAAAGTTGCCGTAAATATTACGTTTACGTTCAATGACTTTCCGTGATTTAACAGAAGTTCCATTTCTTATTTCTCCGTAGTTGTAGTTTTCCGTTTATAAATTTCCCGTGACTAAACGAAAATTCCATTTCTTATTTTTCCGTTCATTTACGATCTTTCTGTGTTTTAACAGAATTTACGTTCCTTATTTTTTCATTGTGATATTTTTTCCATTTCTCACTTTCCCGTATTTAAGTAAAAAGATTTTATTTTCAAAAAAATATTTAAAAAGTTATGTCAAGTATTGACTTTTCATTTCATCAAAAATTTAGTTCTTTAAAATGATATATAATACAGATACAGTTAACTTTCTAAAATTATTACTTTTTTTTATTTGCATTTGTTACTCAAAGATTTTTTAAATTAACAACTGGACAGAGAACTTCCCTAACATAATTTCTACTCCGAGCATCCTTGACCAAAACTTTTTCTATCAACTTCAGATGAATCAAATTAATCAAATAGTACTAGCAGAAAAATTGATGGATTTGAATATGACACCAATTATCCCTGCTGATACTGTTCGATATTCCCTTCCTCGTACAGTGTCTGGGGTGGCATGGGAAAACATACATGAGAAATATGATATATTTATTTGCAGAATATGTCAAATAAAATACTATTAAAAGCAGGTTGACGTTATCATTTAATAATATACCTGATAGAGAGTACCGCATATCTATTGTATTTAAAAACAGAATCATTGACATGCACGTGAAGAATTTTTGATTCAGATGCTGCATGCCTCCCCCCCCCCCAACGATATCCCAATTTTTCACTCATTGGAATCGCAACATAGATTTTTAGTACATAATCATCATACTTAAGCATATCAATATCAATCAGTTCGTTTTATCTGAACTGTTTTTCCAAGAAACTTGCAATAATCTCAAATAAGTTGTTGGATAAGAGCCTAACAAATTGAATTAAGTACTTATTGTTGCCAAAACTTTCATTGTATTTTCAAAGATCATTAATACACCTTTATTTAGAGATTTAAAATAGTGACTTTCAGTATTCCAAACTGTGAAGCGAACCCCCCCCCCCCAAAAAAAAAAAAAAAAAAAAAACTAAGTGATTTTTCCTATTTTGCTCGCACACCTCTCCGGTAGATACGGCATTTAGCGTTGATGACTTTCAAGAATGCAATGCGTTAGAGCAATAAAAAATAACTTTATAATAGTTCTATAAATTCTAAATAAGCTAACATCGGAATTCTATCAAATGCAGATTAACAAGAAAAATACACTTGTATATTAACATGTACAAAGATATTCAACAATACTTACATGTGACCAGCGGTGCTAAATTTAAGTATCTCCATTACATCTGGATACAAGTAATCCAATAAATAGCCTTTATTTGAAATGGATAACACGAGATCCTAAAACTATTCTCACCGCTCTAGAACACACAATATGACTAACGAATAGAATTGTTCTAAGTAGTGAGCAAAATATTAAAACCACAAGGATATTCTAATACTGACTCAGTAAAACCCATATCAAATCACCAAGACGATCAAAACACATCTACCAGTCTAAAAATGGCGCCGACATTTTTCCAAACCTACAAAGCTCAAAAGCGTCTAAACAATTTTGACATACGAGTACTATTACTCTCCAGACATGAAATAGCAAGCTATCTATTTTGTCTACAGCATCGGAGTTGTTATTCTAAATATGCTTTTAATTAGGAAAATGTAACAGTGCGAATTATAAGCACTATCAAAAGTGATGTTTATCATGACTTGAAGGCTAATCAGAGCGAAGTACAGCACAGCGGCAACCCTAAAGAGATGGAAAAATTCTGTTTTCGTTTCTTCTTTTCGTGATGTTTCTGTTATTGTAAGGAAAAAATACGTTTTGAAGCATTACGGAAATATTCTGTTAAAATCAGTCAGAAAACCACCTGAATTTTCAGTTTTTTTTAACAGTGGCGTAGTTTATGGGACTCACCCGGAGCGAATATTGATGGTGTCACACCATATGAAAACGGTTCAAGTAAAGAAAGAAGAATTCTGTTTTACTCCACTGAAGTGTGTCACCCTGCGCAAATACAAATATTGATGCTTCTGGCGATATATAGAATTAATATAATATGAAATATTGAAAAAAAAAAAAGATTCAGAAATGAAGTATTTATATATTTCATAAACTCTATAAACACATATAAAATGCCCCCCCCCAAAGAGTTCTGAATTGGGCCCAAACGCCCCCCCCCCCCTCGGAGTAATGCTACTGTTTTTGATAAATTAAAATATTTAGGAATTTTTTCAGAGTTGAAGTTTTTTTATTTTTCCTTAACTCGCAAATTGATTTTCGGTTTAAGCTCCAGGCGGGTGATATCTGGGGATGCAGACACTACTACAGGTAGTTATCAAAATAATGGAAACACCTGTGAATAAAAGAGACATTTTTGAATGTGCTTCGTAGGTAATAAAGAATAAAACTGGATGTCTGGGTTTTTTTTATAAATAGCAATGAACATACTCTTGTAGTATATGGTTGATTAACTAAAATTTTGGACGTCTTGAATTATTTTCATGCGCGTGAAATATCGGACTTCTCAAATTTTAAAAGAGTCCAAATTGTTGGTGCGCGTCCAGCTGAAGCAAGTGTAACTGAAACATCTCAACTTTCTGGTGTTTCTAGAGGTAGTCTAAAGTCATGACATCATACCCGCAGTGCGGTAAGACAAGCTCAGCAAAGCAAAATAGTGAACGGAAAGAGAAGCTTAGTAAAAGAAACCGACGGTATTGAAGAGGATTGTAACGTGTAAAAAGCGAACAATATCAGCAAAAATGACCAGAGAACTCAATCACCGTTTGGATTCACCAGTGTGAGTGATTACAGTCAGAAGGCATCTTTATCAACAGAACATTTATAGCAGAGTAGCTATTCCGTATTCCCAACACACTTGTCACAGAGTGTTTCCATTATTTTGATAACTACCAGTAAGTGGGAGGAGGGGGACCCTTATGTGAAATGCAAAATTGTAAAATATAAAATTATAATTGTTAGATGCATTCGATTTCTGTTTAGTGCAACACACATGATCTGCTTAATGCGATTTAACGCTGCCAGAATTTTGTACGGAATGAAATATGAATAAATTTATTGCTACTAACAAAATTTATTTCACAAATTTTAATTTTCAAATCACTACCGGAGCATAGTTTTATCTTAACCAAAACAACCGCTCTAAAGAATAAAGCGTTTTGGTCGAATAATGCCTCATTAAAGCTGAATTAAATTCTTCGTGACGCACTTGTGATTGTAAGGATGTGGTGCGTCTTGTGAACTGACGCGTTCGTTAGCGCGCATGAAATGTGATGCATAACGCAAATGAGATTGAGTGTGAGATGTGTTTCACATGCAGCTGCCGTTTGGACTAACAAGCATTTTAATTAGCAGCAGCGTGACGTATGTTGCTTCGGTGATGCATGAATTTCACGTCATTTTATATCGGAGTGGTATTCACGCATTGTTATCTTTACCCTTTGTCCAAGTCTTATGCAACAGAATGGTAGAATCATAAAACAACAAAATTCCCAAAACGCCACATGCTTTAATGAAACTCATTTGATGATACAGAAGTGTTCTAATTACCCACAGTGATGCATATGAACCAGTTTTAAGTCGGTACGTTTCCGTTATTGGTATGTCACTTCACTTGGATTGGCGACTTGTTGGTGAAAAGAAAAATAACATTTACTTCAATGCCCATGGCTGCTCCCCGTTTTCTTATATTACATTTTAATAGGACTTTTAATATTTATTCATGTCTCGATCTAGTTCTACCGGAGGATCATTAAACATTTTAATTGAGCTTTTAACGTTATTTTTTTAAAGCAATGGCAAATTGCTTATTTACTTCATCTGATCGTTTTCGATGTCTTGTGATTTTTCAGATTACCAAGCCGACAAGAATGTATCTAACTCGTTGTTTTTAACATTTATTTAAGGACTAATTTTCTTCGCCATTGTTACAAATCGCCTGCGCTCATTCAAGGCTTAACTCAAATGGATTTTACATTAAAAAACGTTCTTTTAAGAGAAAAAAAATACGTTTGTGTAAAATCAAGTTTTTTCAAGAAAAACACCCATGCAGATGAACTTAATAGCAAGTTATCATCTATACAAAATTTCCAGATTACCAACTACCATCATTAAAGATTGATAAGAATATAACGGTATACGCTGTATATACAGGGTGTTCCGTTTTAACCTGCAAGACCTTTATTCTCGCAACCGTTAGTCCCTAGATGTATACTTCCAATTACAAAAATAATCAAAATCAGTTGCAGGGTTAAGATATTGAAAGTTTGAAGTGAAAATAAAAGTGAGTCAAAAATACAAAATTTAACTTTTTATACGGACCTCAGGTCCACTAACTTATATTTAGGGAAATAATCTCCATTAAAAAATAATTTCAACACAAAAAGTTTGAAATTAGTACAACCAATATTCACCGAGATATAAAACGCAGCGTTTTGTGACTCACACCACTTTTCACTCACCGTCAATAACACCTTTTGGGGGAAAATATAATGGTTATCAAGTGTTTTTAAAATTACATATGTGCATAGAGTGTGATTTTTCAAATTATTCGAGGATTTGTAGTGTTTTTTGCGTATCACGGCTAGCATTTGCATTTATTTTTGAATAGCAATGAAAAATATATAAATACACCTCATTTTTCTTACTTTGACGACCTGTCAGTCTTCTGAAAGGGCGATGTTACAATCTCATCTTCTGTATGGTCCCCTAAAACTTTAAACTGGAATATCTCCTTGGGTTTTGGTAGCACAAATGTCAAGTTTTTTGTGTCAGTAATAGTTTTCAATGGAGATTATTTCCCTAAATATTAGTTAGGGGACCTGGGGCCCGTATAAAAAGTTAAATTTCGTATTTTTTGACTCATTTTCACTTTTGCTTCAAATTTTCAATATCTTAACTCTGCATCTGATTTTGAACATTTTTGCAATTGGAAGTATATTTAGGACAAACGATTGCAAAAATAAAGGTCTTGCAGGTTAAAACGGAACTCCCTGTATATTCTTTATGATATGTGCACGAGTGCAAATTGGCCATAATAGCTACATCTTTTTTTTATTACCTTCACCGTATCCTAATTACAATTTACTTATATTTTATGGATATGAAGTATCTTGAATATGACTTAGTGTGAATTTCTTCTCTATTTCCATTCCATTCCCTTTGTAGAAACAAGCGTCTCATCGAAATTCGTCATTGCGAAAAATATATTTGTAATTCAAGGCGTCAAAATTCAAATGAATGCCTTTAAAAGTAAACTTTAGAGTTCATCTCATTTCATTTGATATAATTGTTGTGAAAATATTATGCTATGCGGTCTGCTGAATACTGGTAGGATACCAAGTGGTCCTCAAGCGTGAAAAGGTTGAGAACCAGTGGTTCACAGTTGGGGCAAACCTAACCTGGCAGCATTGTGCAGCAGATCATAATTACACCATTACGACGCTCCCAGGTTAGGTTTGCGCCAGTTATAGACAGTCAAATTGTTTGCTAGTTTATGCCATTTATAAGCAAGATTTTTATAGAAGAGAAAGCAGCCATTTTTTTTGGATGTTCTTTAAATCCTTCGCGATTCCCTTCTAACGGACACCCTTCAAGGGAAGACACCCCTCTTATGCGGTCAATTTTAATTCCCCTGTTCCAATGCAAATAACATTATTAATCCCCTGTCCGGCGGACACCCCTCTACTGCGGACAAAAAATTTTGGCCCCTTAGTGTCCGCATTAGAGGGATTTTATTGTACTTAGCAAAAGCTCTGAGAAACCATTCCTTTCCCGTTAACGTAGATCTAACTCTCATTAAGATGAAGATCACGTTTTAAAGATTAACACAAGATTTCTTAATTACGTTTCATCTTTTGATGGATAATATCGTGACTTTCACACACTATCTCTCTGAGCTTTTATCCGCTGGGTGCACTATAAAAATATTTAAAACTTTCGGTTTGATGATTTTTAGAAATTTAAACACACTGCAAACGCCCAGTGTGCACCGGGAACACGTTTGAAACTTTAATTTAAAAATAGTGTTCAAGTTGCCCGATTGTGCACCAAAACGTGTTCCGAATGTGCTCCGTTAAAAAGACAGTGAGTAGAAATGCGTTTCGAATATTCTCCGAAAGAAAATGTGCCTTTATTTCGGAATGTGCCCCGCTCAGAATATTCGTTACATTTAAAAAGTATGAGAACACATTTGAGAGCAGATTGAGGGACACATTTAAGCACAGATTGGGAATATATTTGAGAACCGATTGGGAACACATCGGTTCTCGGGCACGCTCTTGGAATCACCGCTTTCTTTCGTAAAACCATAATTATGACACCTTTCTTTAACTTCCAGTCGGTAGAATCTATCAATATAATAACTACCAGAAATTTTGTTACAATGAATCAATGAAAATTAATGCAGTATTATCTTTCTCAATAACGTAATTGCTTAAACATCCAATACGACGTTTGAAAGCAAATCATAAAAATTTACTTTTGTACAAAAAAAAAAATAATAATAATAATAATAATAATAATGGTTTTTTCTACACATAATTCTCAAACAAGAAAGGCAGGTTCTTATACGTGTACTTATTTCAAATAACTGTAGAGGAAAAAAATGTATCAGGTGGTTTCCTGATATAAAAACCTGTTGTTTCCATGATATGTTTCTCATTCAAAAATATCTGAAGCACATTTTCAGGAAGATAACATTTTGAAATTTACATTTTTTCAATACTTTCCCCCTCATTTTGTATTTGACAAGTTCCACTGATTTTCAAAACTATCTGCCACCGTCTCTAATATTATGACAAAATCTTGAGAGGTGCATTAGGGTGCTTCAAAAATACATGTAAAAAAAGTTTCTCCTAGATAACAGGACACCTCTCAATATTTTTAGACTTGTGAGTAATATAATATACTGGAAGAATTTTAGCTTCCTATTTCAACTGAAAGAGGGTGCTCAACCCCCTCCCCCATACTTCATAAGTTGGGGAGGGAGGTTGAAAAGATACATTGAACTAAAAGAACAATGTTACATGTTATAATATATACGAGTTTTAAGCATATACATTGCAATAAAATATTTACAAAAAAAAAAAAAAAAAAAACAGCTGAGGAAACTAAATTCTTCTAAAGGGAAATTTTCTATGCTACGGCTAATGTTAAACTGAGGAGTCACTAAGCACCCTCTTAAAATTTGAGTAAGAAGCTAAAAATTTTACAGCATAATACTATTAGTAAGTCTAAAAAATATAGGGGGTGTCTTCGACTCTAGCTGAAAAAAGTTTTTCTGAACCACCCTAGGGTGGTTGAAAAAAAATTTTAAGGGTAGGTAAAACTACTTAATAGAGTAGGATGTTCCTTTGTACCCTCCCCCCTCCTTGGGTACGCCATTCGTCTCTGGTATTGAAAATAGTAGCATAGATTGCGGTCAATGATTGTGACACGCATGGCGCATCATCGCACGTTGAACTGTCTCTACGTTACGCATTATTTTTCCGAAAAGGAAAACCCTGAATGAGTCATTGTCCATCGAATCTCAGCAACCACGGCGGTTGTCTGTCAGCAGTAATTTGTAATTATCATTGCATCGTATGACACTACGAAATGACATCGTGTCTCTTTCCACCTTTGGCTCATGAAACCTCCCAAGTGGATATATAGCTTTGTACATCACTCGAGTTACTTCATTCTCCGAGGAATAATAATTAGATTTTATTTAAGGAAAACATTTAGACATCTCATGCTATTAAAGTGAAATGTTCTTTTTGCTATAAGCTTATGTGTCATAGTCAATGGCTTTCTGTCCGTATTTTTCTTCTTTACAATTAGAGAAATTTTTCTTTTCAATCTTTACTAATAATAAAGCTGAAAGTCTCTCTGTCTGGATCTCTGTGACGAGCGTCGCGCCTAGACCGTTCGGTTGATTTTCATGAAATTTGGCACAGAATTAGTTTATAGCTTGGAGGGGGGGGGGGCACCTCGAAGCGATTTTTCGAAAATTCGATTTTGTTCTTTTTCTATTCCAATTTTAAGAACTTTTTAGCGAACAAAGTATCACAACGTGAGTGAGTAAGTTACCAAACTATCATAAAGTAGAACCGTAAAATGGGCAAGCATTGCAAATTGGCGAGAAATTCATCATCCATTATTTGTAAATATACAGGCGAACCAAATGACCTTTTAATTTTCCACTACCGGCAAAGCCGTGCGGGTACCACTAGTCTATTCATATAAACACAGTAGTCGTTTTATGTGATCCTTACATTGTTGAATATTATCACTTTTCAGATAGGGCGATTAGTTTTCTGTTGAAAGGATCAAAAACTGCTTCGCCTATTCAAGATTTAAAAAAAAGTTGACCAGGGAAATGAAAAGTGACAGAAATTCCTTCAGATATGAGCTTTGAAGAGTTCAAGTCATGCATGGAATTGAAGCAAAAGAGAAATGTAGCTCTTTCAGTTTAACTTAAAGTTGATGCAGCAGATGAAGATAATTTGGCATTGAGTCACCTTCTACAAATACTGAAATGAGGAATAGATTGAAAGTGTTCAAACATGGAGTGTAACAATGCTCCGACATTTTTGGAAGTGGTGCATATGTAAGGAAGAAATTTGTTGACTTAGGACGAATCAGGGACAACTGCATCAAACATCTTGAAAGAGGGTTGCATTAGAAAACTTGTGGAATGCTTGGTATTCCATAATACCCGTCACGCCATCTTGAAAAATGAATCTGTAAACTAATGTACAAAACATTGTCAGCTAAAAAACGACCACAGTACAACCAACTACAACTCCTTTGGAGTAGTATATTATGATTAATATCAATGTTCTCTTCACATGAGACATGAGTTCTAGTGAGATAAAAATGCTTTAAAATTTGCTTGCACATAAACTCTTGAAAATCACAAAACACCCTTTGTTCTCTGAACAGTGGTACAGCAACAACAAGCGGTCAACTCTCATTGCACCATAAGAATCCTTTTCCTCATGATATACCCCACGCAATATCTGCTCCAAACCCAAAACCTCGGTATTCCCTAATGCAGGGCGTCGAAACCCGTGTGCCGCGGCACACTGGTGCGCCGCGACAATAAACCCGGTGTGCCGCCGTATTTTCGTAGTTATATAAAAAGAAAGGGACTTGATGTATATTATTTTAAACTTACGACCGAATAGCGTTTGTATCGTTCCGTAACTTCTCAATTCACCCTGTCGATTATGTGCAATAAGACATACCCAAGAAGGGGAGAGGCGGGATTTGCTGCCTCATCTCTTTTAACTTCTTGTGATCCTATTACTTTCAGTTTTTGAAAACGGATTCTAATTTCCACGAAATCAACTAATTATACAGATTTTTTTCTAAATCTTTTGCAAACCGGATTATCTTCCCCTCCTCCAGGCAGGGATCGTGCCTTCCCGCCCAGAATTTTAGCCACAGTTTTAACTTTTGTTTTCCTTTTTTCCGGTTTCGATACTATAATTTCATTTTATCGTAGTTTCTCAAAGCTCGGTTCTGAGATTTAGCAAACTGGAAATTAAAACCATATACTGTTACCACCATCGTGAAGCTCTCGTGGCGAAGATCTTACCTGATGAACTGAAGTCAGCTTTGGCTGAAGTCGTGAAAATCGTGAATTTCATAAAATCGAGGCCGCTTAACTCTCACCTTTTCTCCGTATACTTTGTGAAGAACTGGGTGCAGATCACCACTCCCTACTTCTTCATGCAAAGATTCGCTGGCTTTCATGTGGTAAGGTACTATCAATAATTTTCAAATTGAGGGACGAGGTACTACAGTTTTTAATTTTACAAAACGAAATGCAGTACGCCAGTTTGTTTCAAGACAAATATTGACTGGGAAAACTAGCGTACATGGCTGACATTTTTGAACACCTTAACAAATTGAATCGGAAAATGCAAGGACAAGGAGAGAATTTGGGTTACATGTATGGACAAGCTAAACGGGTTCAATTCAAAAATTCAGCTGTGGAGAGGAGAACTAGATCGTGGCTCATTGGACATGTTCAAACGAACCGTCAACATGGTATGTGAAGGAAATGGGATGGAAGAAAAGCTGCTGAATGTGGTGGCAGAGCATTTAGTCATACTTCATGACAAGTTTAAGCACATTTCAAGAAAACTGACATAGAAACCGTATGACTGGATTTGCGATCCCTTCGCTTCATCTGCGGATGCATCAGTTAATTTTCAGTGGATTTGCAGAAGTGAAGACCTTTCTTTGAAGGCGCGAGAAGAATTTATGGACCTTAAGAGCGACCGTACTCTTAAACTTCGATTGAGCGAAGAGTCTCTGGACGAATTTTGGTTGCTGGTTAAGAATGAGTATCCCACCATCTCTTGTCTTGCTATTGATGTGCTGATACCATTTTCAACTACATATCTTTTCGAACTCAGCTTCTTAGCCCTCACACTTATAAAAAAATAGCAAGAGATCATCTCTAAAGAGTCTGGATTAAGAAATTCGTGTAGCTCTTTCCAGCATAGAGCTGAATATCAAACTTCTTTGCTCCTCAAGGCAGGCTCAAGTGTCTCATTAGTGTCAAACGGAAGTTAAGTGCTTGGTTTTAATTTCGTGCTTGCTTCTTTCTTGAAACATTATTCGATAAATCGTTTAACTGCACTGTGCACTTTAATGACATGTTTGACAGAAATACTTTGAAACATATGAAGCATAATTTTCTGTTAAGTCTGATATAGGTAGTTTTGTCGTTCATTATCAACCTCAATACATTCGAAATATTTCTACTTTCTAAACAAATTTAAATACAATACGTTAGTTATAACTGCTTTATTCATATGAAAAAAGTCCCCCCCCCCCCCATATTTTTACCTGTGAAGATAAAAAACATTTCTATGTTACCATTGCAAAATGAAGTTCAGTGTGCCCCGTTGATCTAGAAAGTTTTTAAGTGTGCCGCAAAGTAAAAAAGGTTGAGAAGCACTGCCCTATTGCCCGACTATTCCATACTTGCCTTTATTTATTTATTCAATTGATCGGCACTTAAAAAATGTCGATCACCGTCTGGCAGATTTTTTTTTTCTGAATTTAAAACTTTTTTGTCAAAATATTTTTTTTAGTCAATTGAGGGGGAGGGGTGGGGCATCACCGTCTGACGGGAATACATTTTCTAATCATTTTTTTTAATTGTTAAAACAGTGTTAAGACATTAATGCGTCAGAACATTTAAGAAGCTTGCGAAAAATATATTACAGTGGAAGGAATATTAAAGGTTAGATCAATAATTACCTACAGGGCTCAAACAGGAGGGGCTCCTAAAACCTTTGGTTTTAAACCATATTCCTTATCTCAGGATGGCAGTACAATAGAGCCTCGATCATCCCGAGCTTATTAAACCGAAACCGCGTTTAACCCAAGTCGATGTCCTTGAATTTATTCATTGGTGTATGTAAACAATGCAACGTCACTGGAGGCAACAATTTCTACTGTAGGAACAGAATTATTTGCATATATATATATCAATTTCTCTCCCCCCCCCCCCAAATACACCATCAGTAAATCTCTTGAACACTAAATTATTCTACTTTTTTAAAAAAAAGGTGAGGTTAACTGCTGTATTGATTAAACACAATAAAGGATGGATTCAGGGGAGGGTCAAAGGGTCAGCTGACCCCACTGTGGCGTGAGTGTTATTGTGAATATTATTAAACTTCATTTTTTAAATAAAAAAATAGTACATGGAATTTGTTACAATTTTTTTTTTTTTTTGCTAGGTTCTGTATAAGGTATTTCTACTCAGCGCGTCATTATTCAAAGCACTGACTGGGTTCGTTCGCTGGGCAATCGATATTTTGAGTTTTTTTGTTTATTTTCAAAACAAAACAACCTGTTATGTTCAAAGCTTACGGTAACGTTTCCAGGTTGTTTGCCAAAAGATTGACTTTTGATGGAAGTCTGAGGAAATAAGATCCATGGCGCATGTCGTGCCATTGAAAAAAAAAATAGGGAGAGGGGGATATTTGAAAAGGCTTTGATCTCATTTGGGGAGGGGGGTGGCTGCTCTATAGCACATAAGGTGATATGCGATATTTTTTGATGTTGGAGGTACAACGCTGGCCATACTTGAACCCTTTATAAACATTTGTGGATCTGCCTCCGGAACACAATAACGATTACAGTTCAGGGCGACTCTGGATTAGCTGATTATTTATTGAACAAATATATTGTTTATATAATAGCTTAATTAAACACATCACATTTAGTAATTATTTTGCATTTATGAAAGTGCTTAAATGCAGAGTTAGTACTTAAACAGTTTCTTACAGTAATTTTAAGCATCCCTTTTTTATCCCGAAATTTCGATTTACCGAAGAGAGTTCAGTCCTCATCACAGCGGTTAAGCGAAGTTCTACAGTATATACATACATGTAAGGACTGAACTCCGTTTGCGCTAATGGACTCAATAAATAAATCATCATTATACTTTAATATAAAGCGAACAATTTTAGAACTTTTTGTTGTTCTGTTTTAAGTTACTGTTGAAGAAACAAACTCATTTTTTAGCACAAAGGGCAATATAGCGGAAGAATTATTTATACTATTTATTTTAATACCTCCAAAATGAAAATTTTTTACTGCTTTTTTAGCGTTGCTTATTTTTACCGTTTCATTTACTAAAACGAAAATGCAAAGCAGTCACTTTTGATTATAACTATAATAAGCATCAATGCATTATCAAATTTGATTTGAACTTTAGTATTGTTGATTCCAAATTCCCAACAAAAAAATTATAGCCTAAAATGTAAAAGAAAAGCATCTTCAAATGCAAATGAAAAACGTTTGCAGAGTTAATGAAAAAGCAACTGTCTCCTTGTCAACTTGGGAGGGCTGACGTGACAATAATAGGACAGCCTGACATTTTAATATCGACCAATGGTTATTTATCTATCAAGCGGAATTATGGTGTTTGAGTAAAATTTGGCTCTCTTTTTTTTTTTTTTTGTGTAAAAAAAAACTCCTTATCGTATCAGACATAATATTTTTGAAGCAGCAATTTTTCTTTTTTTTTTTTTTTTTAATTGCATAAAACGTAATAATGTTTATACTTTCATATGAAGGCTATGGAAACTGCTCTCGTTGTGGTTGGTTTCACATTGTAATACATGTTTACTTTAGTTTAGAGCAGTGGTGTCCAACCTTTTTTTTCGCCGAGGGCTACACCTAAGATGAATTTCGCTCGCGCACGATATAAAATTATTTGGGAAAACGCCGAAAATGAATGGAAACTACGAATCAAGAATTGTTGTTATCATTACTTTGATGCTTATTTTATTGATACGAAGTTTCTATCTGTTTTTACTTCCTTTTACAAAAAAGGAAGTATTGTATTCGCGAAAAAAATTTCATTCCAAAATCGACCTTAATTTCCATTTTGCTCGCCCCGAATGAATATTGATTTTTTTTTCAACCCGACCACACGTGGATATATGCCTAAGAAGGTATAAGGCACCCGAAGTACCCATTTTGACGATCCCCAAGTACAACGAGTTTTCTCGTGACGTCCGTGCGTATGTGCGTATGTATCTCGCATAACTCAAAAACGGTATGTCCTAGAAAGTTTAAATTCGGTACGTAGATTCCTAGAGGGGTCTAGTTGTACACCTCCCCTTTTGGTTGCATTCGGGTGTTTCAAAAGGGGTCTTTTACACTTTTTTGGGGGTAAAATCATTGTGAATTTCTACGCGAACTCAAGTGGTGTGAGAATTTGGCAATATATCGCCAAGCTTTTCGCCACCAAGTTTTGTCGCCAACTTAGCGTCAAATTTGGCGAGCTTTTTTTTTATTCAATCATGTTTTAATTTGGCCATACGCCATATTTGGAAAGTTAACTATTGAATCACATTAAAGCTGACAATATTGGGAAAATTTATCAGCATAAAACTTTTCTTTTTTTGCTTCGGTTCGCAACAAACTTGGGGTGAAAATATTTAAAGTGTTTTTTTGCTTACTCTGAGGCACTATTATCATTAAATTGGAGAAAAAGGAAGTCATGTGACGCACACATCAGCTCGTTTAAAAATAAATTTCAACCTATTTGGCTTAATTTGAACAATCATTCGTTATATCGAATAAAGACTATCTCGTTTTGGAAGGTTCCAGAATGTATTTTTCGATTCGTAACGTTTAACACGACATCGGATCACATGGACCGGCTTCACGGGTCACATATGGCTCGCAGGCCGTAGGTTGGGCACTTCTGGTTTAGAGGAAAAATAATAGTGCTCTGTTATTTCTCGTTAAACTCACGGTGTAAGAGTTTCGAAACGATCTTTGGCCATTCCGAGGGGAAAGCAGCCAATTTCTTCTACGCGTGTATTAAAAGTTAATAATTGTAAAAAGTAATAACCATAATGTTCTGCTTACGAAATTGCACAGGCACGCTGGCCATTTCTTAAGCAGAGGCCGCGATTGGGGCTCATAAATTGGGGGGGGGGGGGGCACAAAAAAAAATTGGAAAAAAAAAATGAAAAAAAAAAAAACCGGCAGCTGAATATGGGAAAAAAAAAAGGAGAGAGAGAAATAGTACAAAATTGTGTTAGGGCCTGGTTTTGAGAGCAGATAAGTGGAAACTGATACAAATTTAAGTTTAATTCATGTTTATCTTAAGCTTTTGGTGAATTATGTATACAATAACCCTCGAGGAAACTTAGACATGAATTAATCTTACATTATTTATCCCGAAGTATTTTGAGGTGTCACAAACACTTGGTAATAACTTCATTAAACCAAGTATGGCTGGTTGAAATAAAGCAATTGATTTGATAATATCTAAATAATGTTTCGTAAGCAGGTGTACAAAGTAAAACAAATAATTGTGTTCTGAAAATTTTGACATTTCTGCTTTGTTTGCAATTTCTAGTTTTAGTTCCTTAGTTGGAAAATAAAATAAATTTCCCATAAAAAGTGTGTGGGAGGTGGAAAATTTTTCGTAAACAGATGTACAAAGTATAACTGATAATTATGTTCTGAAAATTCTGGCATTCCTGCTTTTTTTGTAATTTTTAATTTTGGTTCTTTAATTGGAAAATAAAATAAATTTTCCATTAAAGTAGGGAGGGGGCGTTGCCCACCTTGCCTCCCCGAATTGCCGCCACTAATTTTAAGCAACAAACTCTTTTCATTGTCTTTTTAATTTATCACTTCTATGAAATGCATTAGCTGTCATGTTTAGGACAAAATGTCCATTTTCCCATGGAATGACCCTTTTGATATTCGAAATCAAAAATTAATTTATGATATTGCTTAGAATAAAAAAAATATTTCATGCTTATAAGTCAAAACTTGGAAAGTTTCACTTTTGTCATAGTTTTCTTCTCATCCACATAAGTATATTTTAATTTACTAGGGTCAGTTAAGTTTTTGTTACATTTAACAGGTGTGAATTTCCGCAACGAACTGTTAATGTGTGCTCATGTGCGTGAAGTGCGGAAGATAACCAATTAAAAGTTGATATATTTAGGCTCGCTTATCTCACAATTTCATTGGGCTTTACAGAGAGTTGAGATAGGGGTACAGACAGACTGATAGACTAATTGTCTCCATCTCAAACCCTACTTTCCAGTTTTTAATTTTTAATATTTTTTAAATCACTTCACTTATTTTTGACTTCTTTTCTTTTCAGCGATATTTTTAAAACGCATAAGCCTTCTCACCTGCTTTTTCTTCTTTTTTTGATTATGGGAAAATAGGCTAAAAACGATAAGGCAACATAAATATTCTGACATCTATTTTTCCCATTTGAACTCTCGAAGCTAATAATGACTTACTTAAGAAAAATGATTTGTGTTTATAAAGAAAAATAATATCTGACTATTTCGAAGGCAAACATTAAATTTTCCCAACCATTAAAGTAAATGATCTTATCACAGTCACTAGTTTAAGCTATACTGGAGATCTATTATCTATTAATTAACTGTGAATGCGAAAATATTTCATCTTTCTAATTGATAACATTTAAATATAAATCTTTAATCGTCTAAGGTAAAATTAAGTGCTAGGAGACAACTGAACTTAGCACCTTAGAGGCAATTCAAAATGCTCAAATTATCAAGCCAACTTCAAGCAAATTTCATCTCATGCAGTTTTTTGCATGGTTTTAAGGCAACTGATAAGATACAGAAGTTCACTAGTATTTTGAAACCTTAAAATAAAAACTCAAGGAGTCTGAAGCTATTCTAAAGTTCGAAAATATAAAAACGAGAAAGCAACATAAACGCTCTGAAACATCTTCTATTTTTCCCATGCGCGAACTCTCGATGCTAATAATGACATACAGAAGAAAAAATGATTCGTGTTTAAAAAGAAAAAAAAATCATTATCTGACTCGCTCGAAGGCAAACATTTAATTTTCCCAACCATGGAGTAAATGTCCTTATCACATCCACTAGTTTAAGCTATCCTGGAGATCTATTATCTTTCAAATAGAGTAGCGCAATCTAGTGTGGTCGTAAAGTTGACTAAGGAAACGTGATACGAACTCTTGGAGCCTCATAATCGCTTAGAAATGCAAAAGATATGACGCTAATACAGCTCTATATGGGTCCTCCTCATTGCGAATGAGATTCGAATCAAATGCTATTCCTCCAAAATACTGTGAATTTTGCTTTTTCGGGTTTCTGATCACGTATTGCGAGTGAAGCTTTTGGTTTTATAGCAGCAATATATTTTGATAATTCGAAACTCATAGTGAAACTATGTTACGAATAATTAAGTACGGTTTTACGGCTGAGAATGCCACCAAGGTCCGAGGATTATACTTGCCGTTTTCTACGGTTCGAGGCTGGTTCGAACTCCATTTTGAGATTGATTTGATGACTCTTGAGATTTGAGAAAAGTCTCAGTTTTGTCTGCGGAGTCGCACTGATTTGGGGTAAAGGATTCGGAGTCGGGAGTGTTTAAAATTCTAAAAGAGTCGGAAGTCGGTCACTTTCTCTCCCACTCCACAACTCTGCCAATACTCACCAAGTCGGACTGAGGGGTCATTCATTAATTACGTAAGGGTTCCGAGAGGGAGGGGGAGGAGTTGAAAAAAAATTTCTGCATTCTATTACTTTTTTTTTTTTTTTGAGGGGGCGGGGGTCAAACCCATTCTTACGTAATATTTTCCAAGTCGATACTTTGTATTAGAAATCGCGCCGTCAAGTGCGGTTTGGCAGTGATCATATTTAATATCCGTCTGGAAGGTAAAATACACATTAGGATGAGCTGTTTTTTTTTTAAATTTTTTTTACAAAGAATGAATTAGTATAAAAAAATAATAAAAGAATCGCACTGTGTATGGCATGTTTTATTTTCAATTAGTATTGCATCATATACAAAGAAATGTCGAAAAAAACATTCAGTCTAGATTCTAGGAAATATTTCATTACACAAAAAGGTTTAATTTAATTAATAGTGAATTTAACAACGATTCCAGTGATGTACGATTCGTTATTTTTGAAAACCGAAATGGAATCTTGCTTAAGAATAGGTGGTGGGGGGGGGGGAATCTTACGTACCCTAACATGGGGGGAGGTTGGTTCAAAAATTACCAAAATCATCCTTACGTAACTAATGAATGGCCACTGAAGGAGTCGGATAAAAGGAAATTAACAGCATTTCATCGCACAAAATGAGCAGATTACTGCATACACGTCTTTCGGGGCGCAGGAAACCTCTTTTTCAACACAAAATAGTGCTCACTATTTTTCATTGAAAAGGGGGTTCCCTGAAACCCCGAAACAGGTGTATGCAGTAATCTGCTAATTTTGACGTTGTTGATTTCCTTTTAGCTCTCTGCACAAAGGTATTCATAATTTTTTTTAAATGAGTCGGAGGTTCTCAAATTCTCGGAGTCTGTCATTTTCCCTCCAACTCCGCTGTTCTGGAGAACAGATTGCTTTATCTAATTAGGTTATTTTCAATTTTTTTTTCGCTAATACTAGGAAAAGTCATAATTTTTGGAATAAATTACTTCTCTGCTTAATCATGCATTTTTAACATAAGAAATCTAACATCGTTAATCATATTCCATGGTCTATTAATGCCATCTTTCAGTTAGTTCTTCGATGCATCGGCAATAAAATTTAATTACAGTTATTATGCTGATAATCATAAACAGCATAATAATTACTGCTGAAATGCGTCGTACTATTACGTTAGCTGCCAGGTTATGTTAGCCCAACTATAGTACTAGTTATAACATCACGATAGTATAGTTCACCCTCACTCTGGCCATTCTTTCGCTCACGTTCAAACTCAAGTACGAGTGACTCTCTGTGTTATCCACCTGGCATAGTGCTACCTTTAAACGCAAAATGAAAAAACATCAACATCCTACGCAGCTATCTATTTATATAGCTAACTCAGCTTGTAAAGTGGACGCTAATCAGTCCGCGCATGCGCAGCCACACTGAAATTCTAATCATTTATAAACCTTAGAGTACTTTGCATTTTTGGCAAATTAGTTCTTATTTGCTCGATTCCTTCATGGTATTGCAATTTCCGCAAACACGAGTGAGTTTATTATATGAGGCAGTAAGAAGTAAAGGGATGTAAGCGGATTTTTTAAAGTTTCGAGAAAAATAGCGTTTGAAGTTCAGATTTTAGGCAGGCTTTCATTAAATTTTTTTCTAAATCATGCTGTACAACAACATCTACTAGGGCTACTAGTACCCCAAGATAGAGGAGAGGATCACCTACCTATTTTTTGTGCTGGCTGTATCCGAATTTTTAACATTGTCACTTACTTTCTTTTGCTTCTCACTGCCTCATATACTATTCTAAGAGCATTCTCTTCTGAAAACAATCCCTACCGATAACTTATACACTTTATATAAGTCAGTTTTCATTGTTTCTAAAAGGTAATTGTTATTTTCAATAAATTACCGCCTTATAGCCAGGGCTAAGGTAGAAATACATGACATGAAATGACATGACATACATGGCGATGTATTGAAAGATTTCATTGGTTTTATCTGAAGATTATGTTGGTTTTGTAAAAATTCATTGTAAAATAAGAAATAACAACGTATTATAGCACAAATTGCAGATCACTGCAGACACATGTTTTGGGGTTACAAAGAACCCCGTTTTCAATGCAAAATGAGTGAGCATATGGATGAAAAGACATCCGACGAAAGCTAAGAGTTCGATAAGCAATTAGCTTAAAAAGTAAAAATAGCGTATTAACCGAACACAAAATGAGAAAATTATTAACACTGCGTCGGGCGCAATAGGTTGTAGAACACGATCGGGCGCATTGAGCCTGGGAAGCACACTTTGATCTACTGATTTTTTCTACGCATGTTTACATTTTCTTACGAAAAAATTGTCAACTACAAATACCAAAGAAGAGAAATAAAACAGTTTTTCATGATTTTCGAATGTAACATAAGTTTAAGAAAATGAATATACATTTTTTCCATGAGCTATTGAGGGGGCGTGACTAACCAAAGAATTCGAGGTGTGCCTAATAGATCAGTTGCGCCCGACGGAGTGTTAACCAAAAAAGAACCAATATAGGATTGCAAATACTGAGCAAAAGAGCTTTCTCACAAGTACGAAACAAGAAAAAGAAGAAAGAAAGAAAAGCTCTTGCTCATTGTTTGCATTCCTATAGTTTTTTTTTTTTTTTTGGTGTTTGGTTAATCCGCTATTTTAACTTTTTAAGCTATTTGTTTCAGCTTCCTTGCTTTTGTCGGATGTCTTTTCATCTATAAGCTCACTCACATTGGAAAATAGTTTCCTCATAACCCCGAAACACGTGTCTGCAATAATCTGATATTTGTGCTATTATACGTTGCGATTTCTTATTGTACTTTAAATGCACAAAGCTGTTTAACTTGAATGTTCATTGTGTTATTAGTTACTTTAAACGTCTTTAGTATAATTTAAGCAATTCAACAATCATTTTAACGTACATTAAATTCAGTCAACTTGGAAGAAAAAAAAACACTAGTTTACTATTGTGATTATTGTAATATTGTGCACATGTGATGCAGCGAGAAATAAAGGGTAATCAGCTACGGAGAAAAAAGTGTACTAAGTTCGAATGATAAAAGAGCTTTTATTTAGACTAGAATCTTTTCTAAATCACGCTAGATACCAGCACTTGTTAGGGATATCACTAATATCTCTAGCACCAAAATCATTGGAGTTTCTCCTATCGCTTGCAAAAGCAATCTTCTTTCTTTTTTCGTCACTAACTTCTCTTTGCTTCTTGGTGCTTATTCGTGCCTAGTTGGCTTTCCGTTAACAATAAGGATTTTTTAAAAAATAAACAGTGGCGGCTCGTGGGAGTTGTCAGAGTGGGCTTGGGCCCCCTCACTTTTTTCAGAACACAGCAATTTTTAACTTTTTACTTATTTTCCTTCTTTTTTTTGTGCGTACGTGCTTGAAATTTCAAAAAAAAAAAAAAAAAAAAGGGATTGTACCGTATTATTCTGCATATAATCCGCAGATTATCTGTTAAAAAGTCTAAAATTAATGACGTGCGGATTATACGTTGTCGCGGGTTATCTGAACGTGTGTGTGTGTGTGTTTCTTCCCCTCAACACCAATGCATTGAACTTCAATATTTACAGCAGGATTCGCAGAGACCGTTACCCTACCTGTATGCTGTTTATCTTACATAGCTTGAATGTTCTTAAGCTATTCAGGCTATGTAAAATAAACAACAGTAAAGGAAGAAGCCTTCATTTGCACAAGATTAGACCGTTTGCTCCTTTCTTGACTCTTTGTCTTCATGTAATTAGATTACTATAATGACAATTTAGAGAAGCAATCATTATTTTTTAGATTATTTTCATATTAGTTTTGAATATAAGTTATTACTTCTTCATGTTTTTAACTTAGTTGCCAAAATAAATTTAATTTTTTTTCATTTAACAAAAAAAAAAAAAATAAAAAAAAAATAAGGAAGTTTAAATATAAAAAAAAAATTCCAATTTTTTTTTTCAAAAACTGGGGGGGGGGGGGGGGGGCGAGTGCACCCATGATCTGGCTCAATCACTTTTTCAAGGCACGAGACGCCACTGGAAATAAAAATACCTGTTTCTCTACAAATAAATAACCGATATTGTGAGTTTCTGACAAAGAGGGGGGAGGGGGAGAACGACAACAAGAACTGTGACATCACGTTTTTTAAAAAGCGTACGTTTATGAAAAACAGCGTTACATGTGAGAAAGGGGGATGGATATGGCGAAATTGTTTTCGCCTCTTTGTGACACAAGAGAACGGAGGAGAGAGGATTTCTTGAAAAATATAGACATTAATTTAGCAGGCCTTAAAGAAGGGGTGATTAGGTGATTTTTTTTTTTTTTTTGATTGGTGTTTGGTTAATCCGCTGTTTTAACTTTGGATAAAAATGGTGGAAGGAAGAGGGGATTCGAAATAAAGTTTAATTTTAAGCATAACCGTTCGCGAAAATTTTTGGGTGTCATGTAGTTATTTTTCAAATTAGAGATACTTGATGGAGAGTGTCAAGTGTTGTTATGAGTTTTTTTTTATACAGGGTGCGGCATGTCAACCTCCCGCATTTGGAGATGGCGCTGTGTCCGTTGTGGATTGGATACGGTGGTGGCAGGTTGAAGTGGATACGATGGATAGCAATATGAGTGCCATTTAAAACTAGTAGCAATGGCATGGTGCGGCGAGCGTTGTCATATGTCGTGGAGGTGTATATTCGAAATCCTGTTTTTTTTATTACTACTCAGCAAGGAATTTGCATTTGTTCCTTAATTGGCCGCCATGATCTTGCTCAGCTAGAAAAAATATTGACGTAGCCATGATCACTGCGCAAGAATTTTCTTAGATTTCTATCAGAAAACCGCTGGGCAGCTTCATGTTTATGTGATAAATGCTTTGCAGATTCCTGGATGGACTTGGACGCCCCACATTTGTCAGCGTTATAACGATCTGAGGTAGACTAGCCGCAGCCGTTTTGGTTTTCTGTGCAGTACTTGCGACTCTAAAGGTTGATTCTCAAACATGATTTTTGTCTATCTGGAATAAGATCATGTCACCTAATTGGAACCGAACACAAAATTATTGCTGAGTAGAAATAAAAAAAAAACATTATTTTTGAATATACTCCACCACAACACATGACGATGTTCGAAGCACCATACCATTGCTACTACTGCGAATGGCGCAGGGATGGTTTATACAAGGGAGGGGCGATCGCCCCTTGAGAGGCTCTACCGCCAATTTTTACTTCCTTTTACAAAAAAGGAAGCATTGTATTCGCGAAAAAATTTTCACTCAAAAATTGGCCTTAATTTCCATTTTGCTCTCCCCCGAATGAATAGATTTTTTTTTTCAACTCGACCACAAGTGCCTAAGAACATGCCTAAGAACGTATAGACACCTGAAGAATCCATTTTGACGATCCCCGAGTCAATTACAACGATTTTTCTCGTGACGTCTGTATGTACGTATGTGTGTATGTGCGTATGTATATCGCATAACTCAAGAACGGTATGTCCAGTGGCGGTTCGTGGCTTAATTTGGCGAGTGGGCTGGCCCCGCTGTTATCAGGGGCGCCCTGATGGAGGTCATTGTGACCTCCCAAAACTTTATTTGGCAAATTTGGAGTTCATATATAGTTCGTCAGGCCTAATGTATCTTCTAATATTGTTTTAGTATGTGTGCATGCTTTATTTATATCATTCGGTAAAGTTCGGAGTTTTGTTTTGAGAACTCAACCACTCTCCTCCCAAAAGGTTGGGTTGCCTCTGACGATTGTATAAAGTTTTCACAAGAAAAAGGAAAACAGATAAAATGAAGAGAACTAAGGTGGGCGTGTCAAATAATAAGGCAATGAAGACCGAGAAGATCCCCTCCCCCCTCCTTTTTCCCAAACAGAACAGCAAAAATTAGATTGTGACTGGGATCATGCGGCAGCATTAACTTTCACTTTAACATGCTTCGTTATTATATTAGTTAGTGAGAAGCAAAAGGATGTAAGTGGACATTTTCAAGTTTTGAGTGAAATGCGTTTGAAGATAACTTCCTAGGTAGGCTTTCATAGATTTTTTTTTCTAAATCATGCTGTAGAGCAGCACCTACCAGGGCTACTAGTACCATCTCTTGCCCCAAGACAGAGGATAGGTTCACCTACCATTTGTACTGGTTATCTCAAATTTTTTAATTTTGCCACTTACATCCCTTTGCTTCTCACTGCCTCATATATATCAAATTACGAAACTGGTAACTAATTTTTCTAGAAACACAGTTTACTTAATTACCAATATATTCTTTTTATAAGAAATTTAAATTACTTTTAATTTTTATTGTGTAATAATGTAGGTTTGCTCAGCGTTAGAATACTCTAGCGTAGAAAAGGCATGACAATAAGGCCAACACGATTAAGACTTACATGAAATACACCACCAGCTCAGTCATTTCCAGCCGATTACTGCAGTTTCATGCTAATTAGCACTCATCAGCCCGGCATAGGAAAGTGACTGAGCTGGAGATGGGAAACCTCTTAAGGAAGCCGAGAGTGCCAAACAAACTGATAGCTAATACTGGTAGCACGAAACTGCAGTCCTCTGCTGAAAATGACTGAGCTGGCGGTGTATTTCATGTATTTCTGCTTTAGCCCTGGCTAATGGGTGGTAATTTACTGAATATACGATTAAGACTTATTACTTTAACCAAATATCATAGATTATAAGAAAATTGAAAAAATCTCACCCAATGAAGATTATTTTAGGTGCAGCTGTTAATTCAAAAATATAAAGTCTTAACTCTTATATTAGCACGACACTGAAAACCAACTGAACCTAAATTCAAACTGAAACTTAAAAAATGGCAAACGCCTTTTCGAAAGTAAAATGTCCATTCAGAAATTTCGAGAATGCTCTCTAAGTTCCATAAAGAAAAATAAACAAATTAAAATGGACATCCCATGCAATGAAATGAGTGGGAACCCAAAATATTGTAAACCCCAGTAGCTCATAGTAATAACCGTTTAAGATTAAAGAAAAGGAAAATATGCATTGAATCAAAAGAGAGAGAAAGAGAAAGCGATGAGAGAACTTTCCCTTTCCCCGTGGGGTGGGCTTCAAAAATTCTGCCTATCGCCTCACTGAAACTTTGTATAAGCGACGCGAAACGAGACACTTTTCCTCCCATTGCTTCTACTATTTTTATTGGATGAAGATATTTTTTGAGGGGGCAGGAAGGAAGCCGGCCCATACGCATCGTTCGGGGTGATGTCTCTTGCCGCTTTCGTTACTTTGGTTTCATGCTCGCAGTTAGTTAAGTTGTGGGCCGCCGTTAAAATGGCCTAAAGAATCATTCTTAAAGCGCTATCGCTATTTGATAGAAAAGGAACACTTTTTTCTTATATTAGCGATTAGCAGAGTGCTAGAAATTTAAAATTAGTTTCATACCCTGATTTTATTTGAAACTGATACACAAAAGACATTTTTTAATAATTTAATTATGAACTATTTTGTCGGGTGAGTGAGTGATAGACCCATAGTGACGAGCCGCCACTGGGTATGTCCTAGAAAGTTGAAATTTGGTACATAGATTCCAAGTGGGGTCTAGTTCCGCACCTTCTCTTTTGGTTGCATTTGGATGTTCCAAAGGGGGCCTTTTACACCTTTTTGGAGTAAAATCATTGTTAATTTCAACGTAAACTCAAGCGGAGTTATAATTTGACCAACACTTGGCAATATATCGCCAAGCTTTTGGTTGCCAAGTTTTGTCACCAACTTGGTGACGAATTTGGCGTTTTTTTTTTTTTTTTTTTTTTTTTTTTAAATTTGGTTTTAATTCGGCCATATTTAGAGAGTTAACCATTGAAGCACATTAAAACTCCCACTATAGGGAAAATTTATCTGTATAAAACGTTTTCTTTGCTTCGGTTCGCAACAGTCTTGGAATGAAAGTATTTAAAGTGTTTTTTTGCTCACTCCGAGGCACTATTATCTTTAAATTGGAGTAAAAGGAAGTCATGTGACGCACACATCAGCTCGTTTGACATTTGTAGTTCCAAAAGTATTTTGGAATTTTTGAAACTATCTGCGAATAATTTAAGGGAGCTCTCAATCGGAAATGTTCAGAATATTTCAAATTTGAGGCATTAAAAGCGCGATTTTAAACCGTTTTTAGTAACGTTAGAGGAAGGAATGAAGCTCAAGCTCTTTTCTCCGCTAATGTTTCGAAACTGCAATTCCAGAAGGACAATTTTAAACGATGTTCGATTATGTAAAGGGGAGTGGAAATTCTATAACCCCCTCGTCCGTCAAAAATTGCTAATTCCAAGAAAAGTCTTTTTCTGCTTCGGACAATATGGATATAGTATGTAAAAAACAATCCAATATTTCCGAACTCGAATTAACAAATTTTTTTTTCGGCTGTTAAAATATTTCGTTAATTCGAGGTTTATTATTCAGTTAATAGGGGTTTTTGCCTTCATTTTAGTCGGGGGGGGGGGATTCGCTAAATCGTGAAGTTTGTTCAATAGAGGTTTGTTAAATCGGGGTCCGACTGTATTTATAGGGTCTGATGGGGAAAAGTGGTCAATGGGGTAAAGTGGTCATACATCAAATAAATGGCTATAACTTGGAAATAAAGGTTCGAATGAATGTGAAAATTTTATTTGAGGATAGGGCAGTTAGAAACTTTATTTTGAATACAAAATTTCACAATTGGCAAAATTTTATTTGGTAAAATAAAATTTTGTGTGAATATGAAAAATTTTAAAATCTAAATATCTCTTTTAACTTCCTAGAGAAATTTTGTTTGTTAGAATTATGAACAGATTGACTGTACAGGAAGCTTCCTACATGTCTCAAGAACTCTTACTCATTAGCAGTTAGCAGAATCTATTTTGGATAATTTTTTAGAACAATTTAAGTAAGGTGGGGTAAAGTGGTTATAATATTAGGCTTAAAACGAATATTGTTCTTCTAAAGTCACTTAATCTTTAATCATAAGGCAGACATAAATGAAATATTCATTTAACTTAATATGTATTGTTTTTACAGTAAACAGGTTTAAATGCATGAGTCTACGCGTATGCATACGCATATACTCGTGTAGGCACGTATATATACGTATTCACATAAATGTCCCAAAAAACGCGTAATATATAGGTATATGCAAGTATTTTTTGTCTACAAAGATATATATTAAACTATACATATATATACCCGCTTGTAATCGTATATATTCGAACACTTATATACTCAGGTAGACACTTATATACGCGTACGTACTCGAAACTCGAGTAGACACACACAAGCATATGATATACATGTATACATGGTGAGTTTAAACTCTTAGGCAAATTCTTAAAAGGTGTAAGAGGGGAGGAGAAGAAGTAATCATAAGAAACATATGGTCACAAATACAACGATGACGCGCTACATGCACGCAAAGACAGAAACGGAGGGGTGCAAAACAGATCACAAATTTATTACACAAAGACAATTTTACACAACATTTTAGGTCTCAAAAAAGTTTTAAAGAGATTGATGAAACTTGTGGCCGGCTGCTGTAATACATGCGTCGCAATCACAAAGCACTCTCCGTTACAATAATGAGACTTTTGAAAAACTTTCATCAGTCATTGTGCCTTTGTTGTGATGCGTGTATTAGAGCCACAACAGGCTGTAACTTCTAATAACATCTGCTCTAAGTTTTTCTTAAAAACTAAAATGTTGGGTAAATACATCTTTGTGTAACAAATTTGTGACTTGTTTTGCATCTATTAGTTTCTGGCTTAGTGTGCATGTAGCGGATCAGCGACCATAAAGTCATTATGATTCTTTACTTGTTATCCTCCCCTTGCACACCCCTTTGATTATTGCTCAAGAGCTTGGATTCACTCTGTAAGCATGCATGTATATTAGGGGATATATTTGTGTACACATATATGTACAGATATACACAAAATGTACATATATACTCTCTTAAAAAATTCCAGCGATTTTAACTCAGACTGAGTAAATTTTCACTCCTTTCCAGTGTCGAAAACGCACGTTCCTTATAGGAGTGAATTTCATTCCTTTTGCGGAGCGGTTATTTTCACTCCTTTTGGATAAGCTTATTTCACTCCCTTTTGATAAGTGTTTTTCACTCTTTTTAAGACTAAATTAATATCCTAAATGAGTGGTTGCTTTCTGTTTTGGAAAGCCGCTATTTCACTCTTTTTTTAGAATAAAATAGGTAAAATCATTTCACTCTCCTTTGGTGAAATTGTTTTTTAAACGTGTTTTCATGTGCTTATGCTGTGTATTTGAATTTAAAACTGTTTTTAAAACTTATTTCATTTGAAAAAAAAATTAGTTTTTTAATTTAAAAAATGAAAAAAAAATGTTTATAGTGTTTCCGAAGAGGATGCACAAGAACTGTATGGCAAATACGAAGAATTTTCTTTTTTATTAAAACTTTAACTGGTAATATTTCTTGAACTACTGGTACATCGTTACAAATCACCCACGTGCAATATACGTACATTTCCGAATCTAAAAATTGAAATAAAACTAAAAAACCCACACAGTTCCAAATAAATAGATTTAAAATTTTGAAACTCTATATTGATATTCTCGGTGTGCCTTTCAGCATTAATAATGTTTTAAAAGTTACATCAGTTCAAATTAATTTAAAAAGTCACTCATAAATTGTGACAAGATACGTTTGAATTCAATTTTGTTTCTTCGAGGTCATTCATTAATTACGTAAGGACAATTTTGGCAATTTTTGACCTTCCCTTCCCCCATGTAAGGGTATGTAAGACTCCCCCCCCCATCTTAGGTAAGATTCTTTTTTTCTTCACAATAATAAAATAACAAATATTACATCACTGGGATCGTTCTTAAATTAACTATCATTTTTTTTAAATTTTTTTTAAGGAATCTAGACCGAATGTTTTTTGACAAATAATTTTTGTATATGATGCGATAATAATTAAAAATAAGACATGCAAAACACAGTGCGATTCTTTTATTATATTTTACACGTTTCATTCTTTGAAACAAAAGTAAAAAACAGCTCATCCTATAATACATACTTTTACCTTCCTGAAGCAAATGAAATATAATATTTGCCAAACCACTTGACCGCGGATTTCTAATATAAAATATCGGCTTGGAAAATATTACGTAAGAATGGATCTACCCCCCCTCCCCCTCTCCAAGCAAGGGTATGTAGAGAATTTTCCACCCCCTCCCCCTCAGGACCTGAATTAATGAATGGCCCGTTACACATATGAATGAGTGTATTATACAAAGTTTATGATACTCTAAAGTTTAATATACACAAAAACAATGTTTGATTAATTTAAAATATACGCAGTGGTTGGAGCTCCGACCATCGGGAGCGGATTCGGTATCCGACCTATAGATTTGCGCATGGTCGGGTCTGTAACACCTGCCTAAAATATATATACAGTACACACTCACCAAAAAAGGTAACGACTGTTTCAAATGTCATATTTTTGATTCGATAATCGAAATAAAATTGTTGATGAAAGTTTCATTCATTTGGAAGAAAAAGTTACAAAAAGTTCGCCGTAACATTGCATGTGGATGATTTGTAATGATATACGAGCAGTTCAAGAAATATTAACAGTTACAAGTTTTAATAAAAAAGAAAATTCTTCGCACTTACCATGCAGTTTTTGTGCACTTCCTTCAGAAACCTCATTCGGCAACAAATATTGTTTAAATTCATTAAATGAAGACATTTAGAATGCGACATCCACTTGTTACTCGCGACCAACGTTGGGTAAGCCTAACGTGAAGGTAAAGAAGATTCTCCCTAAACAAAATCACGTGACAGAATCGAACCAATGAAAATGTTTTTGAGTCCTTCTTTTAAAGAATGTTTTTATATTTCGCTCATCAACGGAGTGTTTTCGAATTTCACGCGAATAAAGAAAAGTTTTAGTCTTGGTTTTTTCGTAAAGCGTCTTTTTTCGATAAAGCTAGCACTCAGAAAGAATGAATACACCCGCAATAGATTTCACTCTTTTTAAGAGTTATTTTTTCGCTCTTTTGAATTAAGAGTGTACGCCTATACTGGCACAACATCGTGTTTACACGTAAACACACGTATATATACTCGTTGCTTCCATATGTATGTACGTGAGTAGACATGTACAAATACGCACTGGATATATCCACGAAATAACTCTTGTATACCCGTATAGTATGTATGTATGTACTCTTTTATACGCGTATATACGTCTACTATACACGCATATACTCAGGTATGCATGTAAATACTGGAGATACAAGTGCATAAACGCATATGATATTCGTTTATACGCGTATAACTCGTACATACAAGTGACACATATATACTCGTGTAGACACGTATACTGCAGATAATCACGTATACATACTTATATACACGTGTGTACACGTATATACTTGAGTAGGCCCGTGCATACATGCATCTGATGTATACATGTATCTACTTATATATGAACGTGTATACTCATTTTTACACGGCCGTATATACTCGTGTATACCCGCATATACTCGTGCATATACTTGTAACTAAAAAAACCCCGTAATATTTGTATATTTCGTTTATTTGTAACGGTTTTGCATCTATTTTAAACTATGACCACTTTACCCCATGCTATGATCACTTTCCCCCACCGCATGGGGTAAAGTGGTCATAAATACATAGGGAAATGAAAGTATTATAAAACTACTTAAATCAATATTTTTTTTCCTGAAATTCAATTTACCGTGCTCCTTAATAATGCAATGTAAATTAACAACAAAAAAAAGTTGAAGTGTTTAAAGTATTTATTAGCCACCTAAATTGAAAACCTACGATTTTATGACCACTTTACCCCACCAGACCTTATATATTTAAAATCTTAATTCCAATCTTGGTATCACTCCCCAGAATAGGTCACCCGGGGTGAACCACCCTCTCCGCCTCCCCATCGCGTCGCAATGCTCTATCTCAAAGGTTATGGTCCTTACTTGGCAAACAAGGTGATAGGTACTATTTCTATGAATGAAAAAAAAATGAATACTAAAGCTCCTTTTTTATTACATACGTTTCTCGGATGAAAAGCTGAGATTATCACAGAAACAAAGGTAAATAAAGGCTTTTTTTACTTGACTTTCAATCTGGATAAGAGAAAATATTAGCCAATCGGGTCATCAGAATGCTTTCAAAACGCAGCAGATGCAGAAAATATTCACAGCACTACAAAGCTTATAATAGTTGAAATCAGCTGAATTTTACTTCTGAAGATAAGATTTGACGATTGATAAGTCGTGAAATAAAATGTGATCTCCGTTCTAGAACTTATCCTCCCATTTTAAGACTTAGATCATATTTCTGGAATGTAGTGCTCGAACATTTTTGCGTGCATTGCCGCTCATACATGAGCATTAAAAAACCTTAATATTTTATATTTTTTTGCTCTTCAGATAAGGACATTTCAACCATTTCTTCCAATGCTCTTCACGACCAGTTTTCATGATAAGATTTCTTCGCAACGAATCATAATTTATGACTATCTTGAAACATTAAGTATTTTACTTTATAGGACATGATAAAATCCTAAAACATTTGCGCAGGTTGACCATGAGATAATTAGAGTTAAGTGGATCTCCGGAGCTTTACTGCAATCTAAATTTGTAACGTTTTTGAATTCGTTTTGACTTGGAACAGTTTTTGATTTTTGGTGACGTTTTATCACGTAATGTCATTCACTCGAGGTTAGTGGCATATTTTGCCCAGTTTATCTGATTTGATATAGTATTTGATTTTGATTTTTTCGTGGCTTAAAATCTCTATCTCTCTCATATATATTTGTGTGTGTATGCGCGCACGCGCGTGCGTAGTGTGTGTGTGTGTCATTATATAATTTGAAGCGACGAGGTAAATGATTAAACATCCAAAGCAACTTATTTATAATTGTATGATGTATTAAAAACTAAAAAGCATTATTAATTTTAAAAAAAAATGTCGTAGATATCAGGAATTTCCCGAACTTCGGACATTAAAAAAAAAAAAAAAGTAATAAAGTGTTTTCAAGACTACACAATAGATCAGTGGTTCTAACTTTTTCCACCTGCGAGGACCACACCTCATATTAAAATGATTTTTCTGAGCCGGAACACACATAAAATTTTAAAATACTTAAAAGAAAATATAGAAAAAGAAAATTAAAAGGCAGCAATTTTTGTTATTATTACTTGATGCTTCTTTTATGAATTGCATCTGTTACTCATAAACCAGTTTCTGAATATTTGGCTTCAAATTTGTTACATTGTCATTAAGAAGATCTTTAGCGATGTTGGCGGGAGTGGGACACGCCCCTCCGGAAATTTTTCTAACTTACAGCTTTAAGACGCAGTTTTGATAGACCATTAGTTAATGCTAGTGGAAAGAGAGGTTAGGTGGCTCTCCCAACAACTTTTCGAAATTAAAACACAAAAAATGCAATTTTAGATAGTCTTCGACTGTGTTAGGGAGAGAAGGGAAAACGTTTTAAAAAATCGCAGTTTTTAATGCAGTTTTTGCTGACTTCTGCGGTTCGAAAAAAATGAAATAGTAGTTGATGATAAGTGAACAAAATAAATAAAAGCGGCAAAAGTTTTCGTCTTCCCACATTGCCCATCGTCATCAAAGATGGCTTACAATTACGTAAAGCGGACAACAATTTCGAAAAGCTTTCAGGAGAGTGCCCCTACGCGAACCCACAAGAAACGCCCCATCCTATAATTAAAGATAGTCTAAAACTAAAATTTGTATTTTAAGATTTTAATTTGGAAAAATTTTGGAGTTCCTCGAACCTAACCTCTCCTTAATGTCACCAAAGATCGCTTAAAATTTCGTTCTTAGGGTTTCAACTCCAAAAATATTACCGGTAAGAGTTCACAAAAGCCTAAGGCGTGTCGCTAAAAGGTAGGGTGGTAAAGAGAAAAGGTCACGAATCCCTTGATACCACCACCCCTTAATAAACAAAAGCTGGACAACAATCGCGTTTTTTAGACTTCATTTTCAAAAAATTTAAGGGAGCTGTGGCGGAATCTTTTCTGTCCCTAACACCGAAAATCGTCTAAAACTGCGTTTTTACAGCTACAACGTCAAAAAAATTCGGGGAGAAAGATCCCCTCCCACACCTTTTCAACCGGAAATAATTAGAAATAATTTACAATAGTGTTTTTAAAGCTTTAATTTCCAAAAATTGCTGGGGAAAACCTTTCCGGGGGGCCGGATCTCGAATCTCACTTTCCTTTAACATCACCGAAAATCAACTGAAAGAGCAACAATTTTGAAAGGTTTCCGGCGGAGAGCCCCCTGAGCTCCTAAACAAAATCAAAGATAACCTAACCATTTCGTTTTTGAGTTTTAATTTTGAACAAGAAGTTCCGACCAGAACTAAATAAGCCTACTTTCCCGAAAAGCATTGAAGCATAATCAGCTTTCTAGTATCTAATCAATATTCCCTACCTAAATTATCTAATACTGCAAATTATAACAGACATACCTTTTAAATATTTTCTGCTGATTTCTAAAAAAAATACATTGGCTCCCAAAAGTGTTCGTACACCTTGAAATTTTGTAGTAAAACCAAAATAACGCAAAATTGAATTCGAATATGAAGTCCAATTTTTTTCACACCATTCCTATACCATTCTGAATAAAACATAGTAGTTTTTTTTCAAAATATTGCCAGATTTTATTTTTGAAATTTGTCAAGAAAAAATACGCCACAAAAGTCATCGTACTCTGAAATATTTTTGAATAAATTCATGATTAAAATTATCATACGAGCATGTGTTTTTTTTTTTTAAATTATTTTTGCATTGCAATGACGCTGTAAAGTCATTTGCCTTTAATTTTTTTATTTATTTATGCCCTAATATTCTGCTTATTATTTTAAAATCGCAGGTATGCGTAGAAAACAACAAACACGATTCGAAATTTGATTTCTTTCCTCTCCCAGTAGACATAAACCGGTTTAAAATGTCTCTAAATTAGTTAATTTATACCATTCTATAGTGAAGTGCTTAATAAAATGATTTAAAGTCAAGAATAGGATCGAAAACAAGGTAAGAAAAGGTCAACTGGCAGAAAGAAAGCGTGATTGGAGGTTTGCAGTTAAAAAAAATTATGAAAAATACACATTTGAGTGCTGAAAAAGTTTCTGCAGAATTGAATGAAATATTTTGTTTAATTTTCACCTAAAATTGTTCGCCTAGTTCTCTGATTAGCTGGATTAAACGGGACCTCTTCAAGCAGAAATTTTCTTGTTCGTGCGAAAAAGAGTAAGCTTACGCTTTCCGTCGTAAAATCAATGATAAATAAGCTCAAAACGTTTTGGAACAACGTCTTACTTATAGATAAAAATAAATTCAATATTTTGGGTTAAATTGTTGTACCTCTGTCAATAAAAGAAAAAATGAGGAATTTAATCTTAAGAACTTAGTTGGATCAGTTAACCAAGACGGTGAAGGTGTTCTTGTGTGAGGGTGCATAACTGCATCAGGACTTGGAAATTTTTCGAACTTTTAGAAGAAATAATGAATCATGCTGTTCATTTAAATATTTTAAAAAACAATTTTAAACTATTAGCCCAAAATTTGGTAATCGGAAACAACTTTGTTTTTTTATCAAAATAACAATAAGAAGTACACGTTTGCGTTTGGTGCCTCAAAAATTGTCCTTAAACTTAAAAATATCTCCTCAATCGCCAGATTTAAACTTAATGGAACATATTTGGAGATATCTGGCGGCTAGATTACGAAAATACACCACTGAAAAGAAAAGCGAACTAGAAACAGTAAGACTCGAAGAGCGGCTGAACACTTACTCAGAAATTGCATAAAAAAAAGAAGGAAAAAACAATGAAATCGATTCCCAGACGTTTAAAAGCTTTTGTTGATACGTCATATTCTACTAAATAATAATTTTGTAAAAAGTTAGATTACTTATTAATTTTTTGACATTTTTTCAAAGTGTACGAAGACTTTTGTGAGATACAATTTCCGGCACTTTTTGGTTTTTGATTTTAAAAAAATTAAGTTTTAATGTTTTATTAAAAATTTTCGTGTAGTTTTGTTAATAATAGATCATAGATCTTATAATTAAATACCTATTCCGAAATATTAATTCTAACCAATGCATGGGGCCTATTTCATTGAAAGTCGTTTGTGTACGAACACTTTTGGGAGCCACTGTACGTATATTCCTCGCTAGTTTGATAAAAATACATGAAAAATGAATGAACGAAAAATTAAAATAGAAGCTCCTTTCAGACAATGCAGGAAATTTATACTTTTCCATAAAAAAATCTATAACAGTTTGCAAAAATAAAATAAATAATTCACAATAACAAGCTCATCGAAAGAAAGAAACATTTAGCATCCATTCATGCATTCATTTAAATTTTGACGTCTTGAATTCAAGTTATGTTTTCCGCAATCATGAATTACAATGGGACCCCAACTCATTGTGTTTCTTGTTTTTACAAATGGAATGGGATGGTAAAGAACTTAGCACCCGTCATGTTATAACTGGTAGTTTTCTAGAATAAGTAATTCAAGGCATATCCATCAAAAAATGAATGGTAATTAGGATGAGGTAATAAACATGTCATGATTATTACGGCCAATTTCTACCCGTATACTTATCATAAAAATTATATTTACAGTGTATAACATTATGGTATTTTTACTTTTTATCAATCTTCGACGGTGGGAATTAGTAATCTGGAAATTTTGTACTCAGATGAAGTTTTGCCATAAAGTCCATCTGTAAAAGTATTTTTTCCTGAAAAAACTTGATTTTGCACAAGAAAACCCGTTTTTTAATATAATCCGCTGGAGTTGAGCCTTGAATGATCACAGACGATTTGCAACTATGACGACAAAATAAATATACTAAAGAAAGTAAAAAAATAATAAAATGTCCACTTTAATCTATAATTTTCCCTATCCAAAAAAAAAAAAAAAAATCTGCTCAGCTCTTTCTGTTGAAACATAAAGGACTCCGAATTTTCTTTTCCCGTATCCAAAAATAGAATAAATAAATTAAAACTTCGGAATTAAAATAAAAACGAATCATATCAGCAATTATTATTTCATAGTAAAAAAAAAAGGACGGCGGATATGGAGTTGATCATTTTTCCTCAAGTTCGCAACTCGGCCAGTGCTTGGGGAATCATAGTCGAAGACCATAAAATTCCTAGAGTCTGAGTCAGGGGGCAGAGTCGGTTATTATTCCTCTGGAATTGGAGTCGGACTGATTTTAGGATGAAGGAGTCGGAGTTTGTCATTTGCCTTCTGAGCATGTATTTGTGACAACACTGAGTGGTCAGAGCTCCGAGTGAAGATGGGTAGAGAGAGTATGTGGCAGAGCCTTTTCTCAAGTCAGCACGAAAGTGGTTTTCACCACGTGACAAGCACATACCACGGAGTAGCGTCTGTGTTTCTACGAGGGAGAGCTGTCGTTTTAAAACAAAATGGTCTCTTATTGTTCTGTATTTGGGTGTAAGGAAAAATCGCCCCCCCCCCCAGGGAGGACCAATAACATTCCATTAGTAAGTTTTTACTTTAATAATACCTCAGTTATTTATAAATTTATTGGTTTCATGGCTAAAAATAGAGTTAAAAGTCATTTATCGCTTTTTTGGCAAAAAACATTTTATGTTACCAAAATTAACAACTTGAACTGAGCGTTGGCGCTCTCATCTTTTATCTCATAAAATACTTAATATAGATGTTCGTATCTTACCTGTGACCTCATTAAGTTTTTTTCCATAAAACTAGTTGAGGCAGTGAGAAGCAAAGGTCTGTAAGTGGCAAAATTAAAAATTTAGAGATAACCAGTACAAATAGAAGGGGAGCCTCTTACCTGTTTTGGGGCAAGAGATATAATTAGTAGCCCTGGTAGGTAATGCTTTACAGTGTGATTTATAAAAAAAAAATATGGAAAGCCTACCCAGGACGTTATTTTTATACGCATTTTGTTCAAAACTTGAAAATGTCATCTCTTTGCTTTTCACTGCCTCAATTCAAATTGGGATTTCTTTCTCACTTGAATTAAGCTTCATAATATTACATCGTCGGATGAATGCTATTCGTAAGGAAATACAATTCAGTTTACTATTTAAGGGTCAGTGAAACTGTAAGCAAAATTGTATCCATTGTTGACTTTTTATTTTTGTATGAATTATCATTAGTGATTCGAGGTGTCCAGGAAAAGGGGGGGGGAATTGCACAAACTAAGCTAATACAATTTTTAGGGGAGGTCATTTTAAACGAGGTCTTTTTTTTGGGGGGGGGGACTACGTGGCATTTGAGGCGGTGCTCTTGGAGGGATGGGCACCTCCAAGATTATGAATTTATGATTCTGGTTTGTGTGCTCAAATAATTAAAATCTAATAATTTGTATAGTTTATTTCTAATAAACAGGAAGTCATTGTTTCTGTTTTTTTTCTAAATAAAATTTAGACAGTAAATATTGCAATCGTGTTTTATTTTAAATATAATATTCTCTCAATATTCTGTTGTATTATTTGCATAAGACATTACGAATGCTTTCTGATAAATTCACATGCATTCATTGTATTTTTTTGAAACTTTTAGAAACTAGTTTGGAACAAAATGAAAAATTTATTTTCCTATTTGCCGTTCCTGGATTAGTCCTGCAGCAGACTCTGTTTATACGTTGAAGGCCATTCATTAATTACGTAAGGATGATTTTGACAATTTTTGGACTCCCTCCCCCTCTACCCCCATGTAAGGGTATGTTCAATTTTTCAAACCCCTCCCTCTATTCTTACGCAAGATTCCATTTCAATTTTCAAAACAAAAAATGTTGATAGAAAAGGATCAGTTACACTAAAACTTCCTGTTTGACGTTCAAAGATTTTTATTTTTCAAATATATTATATGATGCGATATTAATTATAAATAAAACATACCATACATAGTGCAACTCGCTTATTATATTTTACACTATTAATTCTTTATAAAACAAGTAAAAAACAGCTAATCCTAATATGTTTTTTCCATCCAGACGCGAATGAAATATGATAACTGCAAACCACTTGACTGCCTGATTTCTAATATAAAATATCATCTTGGAGAATATTATGTATGAATTGGTTTGCTCTCCCCCCCCCCCTTGAAGTAAGGGTATGTAGAGATTTTTCTAATCCCTCCTCCCCCCGGCACCCTAATTAAATTAATGAATGGCCCCTTGCAAGTAATCTTTAAAATATTTCAATAAGCGGAAAGATTAAAATTTGCAACCTATCGCATGCAAACACTCGACAATAAATTTAGGGCGCCAAGGAGCAAGAAGTTTGAAGCTCCCCACGTGACCCGTGCTCGCGGCAGCTTCCTTCCGATTTCAAAGTGGAGTGTAGTCTCTACCTACCTTCAATCTGAGGGTCAGAGTCGGATTGATTTAGGGTGCAGGTGTCGAAGTTGAAGACTTTAAAATTCTAGGAGTCGGAGTCGGGAGTTGGTAATTTCTTTAAAACCGAGAACAGCCCTAGTAAAAACATTTGCGCTTTGAATTCATTCTATTTTGATTAAGGCAAATTTATCTCACACTTATTGACAATGTTAAGTTTACGGAAGATTAAACTTGAAATTTCACTCATTACTTTTTTTTTTTTTTTTTTTTGCATTTCTTGAAACCAACAATGGAGAATGAAGTTAGAACTTGCACAATGTTTTCAATTTTTTGATGCCAAAAATTAATTTTTGGCATCGTTGTTAGAGTTAAAAAATTTTTTTAAAAATTGTTAAATAAATACCCTTAAAATAACTTAAAAAAACTGCTCTATAAATGTTCCTCATCAACAGTTTTTTCCAACAAAGGTTGTTTGAAACAAATCTGTCTTTAAGTTAAAATGCTACGAATCACCCCTCCAAGAATGAGACCTCAAAAAATAAGATGAAAACTCCCTAAAAATCTGATTAAAATTGCTTTCCATTTGAAAATCTTCATTGAACCGCTTTTTACGGTCACTTCGGTCAAAACTTCTCAAAGATTTCTTTTGAAACATACTTTTGGGCGACTCACAAACTTCAAATTTTGAGTGTAATTATTTATCGGCTAGAATTTCAATATTGAACGAATGCGATACGGTTTTTATCTGTGGATACATGGTGTGCTTCCTGCCAAAGCGAGTCAAAACAAGGATCAAATAAAAGCACAGACATACCATCCTTCTCTAGAAGAAACTCGCGGCGCTTTTGACCCCTTTCTAACTTTGTTGTGGATAAAGCTAGAAGCCTGAATTTTTAGTGACTTAGAACATGCAATAGCGGACTACATTAGAAAATTTCGTTCCAACACTAATAGTATACATGTCAATGCCGTTGAAGTTCTTGAATTTGCCACTGATAGGATCATCAAAAATCTAAGGCACTTCTAGCAGTCACGCTTATATATATATATATATATATATATATATATATATATATATATATATATATATATATATATATATATATATATATATAATGGCGATGCCAAAAAATTTCTCAAATGCAAAGATTTGCAAATTATCGAAATAGACTGAATTTAGTATGAAGGTAAGTTGGCTTTCCCAAGTTACAGAAACATTTTAATCACAAATCGTTAAATTTATGAGACCAAAAAAAAAAACTCTCGCTACTATAAGCATTGTAGCAACTCATTCACAGCATCACATTGTAGCACTGTAAACTATTTTTGAAACGTTACATACACTGCAATAGTGGCATTTCATTTTACCCGAATCTCTATTCAGAAAAAAAAATTTAAACTTGTATAAATAAAAAAAAAACCCTGATTTATATTTACTACATTTTTTTTAAAGGAAATACATTTAGAAGTCCAAAAATTAACAGTTTCGTCATTATTTAAAGCATTTCTATTTCAGAAATATTAAGTTTACAAATTAGAGAATAATTCTCTTCCGTGAGGCAGTTGTGAACTTCGAGAAATGCTTTTTCTTTTATTAGAATTTCCTACTAAAATTTAATAATATATATTATTTAATTAATATTGAAAGAAAGCATGAACCATCAATAAGTTTAACAAAACAACGCATTCTAAAAATTTGAAGCTACAGAATTTGAAATAGCACGACTGGTGGCTGGAAAATTAATATATTTCTTACTTCAAAAAAAACCCGAACCATAGGTATTTATGCAAACACCTTACTGTGCAGTTTAAGATACATACGTTTTATACAGCCTCATCTTTCTCATTTACCTTTTTTAATACTGAATGAGAAAACAGACATTACCTATCCCAAGTTCCACGCTTAACGCAGTAAGACGTCTCACAAGGGATTGCTAGGCAAGTCTCGTGTTCTGTTTCGTCCCTGTTTAAAGGCTACATTCTTAACAGATTCATTTCATTTTTTTTAAAAACATTTTCAAAATATAATATTTTCAATTTATATTGCCTTAGACAAGCAAAAATCTGCAGTACTTTTTTTAAAACTAAGAGCTTTAAATATCTAGAAAAGAAAAGAGAGAGAAAGAAAACAATTGCAGTTTTTTTTTTTTTTTATTTAGACATTTTCTTGTCAGAAAACTTAGTTACCTGATAAGAAATAATTTTTTTCCATGAGGCAGTCGCAGTTTTGAGAAATGGTTTAGTTTTAACAGGATTCCCAACTAAAAACTCTGCTAGTGTATATTATTTAATTGATATTTCACGAAACCATGAACTATCAAATGAGTACAACAGAAGCAACACATTCTAGAAAGTTTGAAGCTGCAAAATTTTGAACAGCACATGACTGCCGGCAGAAAAGTGAAAAATATATTTGAAAAAGATACGAAGTATAAATAATTATGCAAAATCCTTACTCTATAGTTTAGGATCCACATGTTTGATGCAGTCTCATCTTTCTCATTTACTTTTTTTTTGATACTGAATGAGAAAACAGACATTACCTATCCCAAGTTCCACGCTTAACGCAGTAAGACGTCTCACAAGGGATTGCTAGGTAAGTCTCGTGTTCTGTTCGTCCATATTTAAAGGCTGCGTTCTTAACAGATTCATTTCATTTTTTTTTTTTTTTTGAGCATTTTCAAAATATAATATTTTTAATTTGTCTTGCTTTAGGCAAGCAATACCTTGCAGTACATTTTTTTAAACTAAGAGCTATAAATATCAAAAGAAAAAAGAGAGAGGGAGAAAGAGAAAGAAAAATATTGCAGTTTTTTTTATTGCACATTTTTTTTTTCCAGAAAACTTAGTTATCTGGCAAGAGAATTTTTTTTCCATGAGGCAGTCTCAGTTTTGAGAAATGGTTTAGTTTTAACAGAATTACCTACTAAAAACGCCGCTAGTGTATAATATTCAATTGATATTTCACGAAACCATGAACTATCAAATGTGAACAACAGAAGAAGCAACAACTCTAAGAAAGTTTGAAGCTGCAGAATTTTTAATAGCACATGACTGCCGGCAGGAAAGTAAAAAAAAAATATTTGAAAAAGATACGAAGTATAAATAATTTGCAAAAATCTTACTCTATAGTTTAGGATGCACGTGTTTGACGCAATCTCATCTTTCTCATTTACTTATTTTGATACTGAATGAGAAAACAGACATTACCTATCCCAAGTTCCACGCTTAACACAGTAAGACGTCTCACAAGGGATTGCTAGGCAAGTCTCGTGTTCTGTTTCGACCCTGTTTAAAACTACATTCTTAACAACAGATTCATTTCATTTTTCTTTTTTTGAGCATTTTCAAAATATAATATTTTCAATTTGTCTTGCCTTAGACAAGCAATAACCTGTAGTACTTTTTTTTTAAACTAGGAGCTTTAAATATCAAGAAAAGAAAAAAGAGAGAGAAAGAAGACTATTGCAGTTTTTTTTTTTTTTTGATTTAGACATTTCTTGTCAGAAAACTTAGTTACCTGGTAAGAGAATAATTTTTTTTCCATGACGCAGTCTCAGTTTTGAGAAATGGTTTAGTTTTAATAGGATTCCCTACCAAAAACGCTGCTGGTGTATAATATTCAATTGATATTTCACGAAACCATGAACTATGAAATGAGTACAACAGAAGCAACACATTCTAGAAAGTTTGAAGCAACAGAATTTTGAATAGCACCTGACTGCCGGCAGGAAAGTGGAAAAAAAAAATTGAAAAAGTTACGAAGTATAAATGATTATGCAAAAATCTTACTCTATAGTTTTGGATGCACATGTTTGACGCAATCTCATCTTTCTCATTTACTTTTTTTGATACTGAATGAGAAAACAGACATTATCTATCCCAAGTTCCACGGTTAACGCAGTAAGACGTCTCACATGGGATTGCTAGGCAAGTTTCAGGCTCTCAATTAAATCTGTTTAAAAGCCACGTACATATCAGTAGTTTTATTTAATGTTTTCAAATCTCAATTCAGAATACAATATTTTAAAATAGTCCAACTTCATTGAAAGAAATCCCTTCATTTTTTTAAGAAGCGACCTTTAGAGGCATAAATAAAATTAAAAAATTCTTTCGCTGCTGTGAGCATTGTAGAATCATATTAACAGAAACACATTGTAGCGCTGTAAGAATCGTTTATGCACTGCATCTATTGCAATAGTAGCACTTCAGATTCTTCTAATCTCTTCAGAACACAATGTCTTCTCACTTCTCTCACATTACACAACGCAATTCCTTAACTATATTTAAGGAAAAGATATTTAGAAGCCTAAAAATCAAGCTTCTTCGTTATTTAAAATATTTAGACACACGGCAGTGTGTCAGCCAAGTTCGGAAATCAGGCGACACATCTGCCTGTGTGTATCTTACACGAACCATTTCAAGCTACTTTTGACCCCCTCATTTCTCAAAAACTATTTAATCTACGTGCTTGAAATTTTGTATGTCTAATAGAGCTGAATAGTAGACTTATAATCCTAAATTTCATGAGTGTACCTCTTATAGTTATGGAATTATTAAGATCTGAAAAGTGTCATTTTTAACACTGACTCACTCACTCATCAAAATGTTTACGAACTTCCAAGTGACTCACATACTTGAAATTTGGCATAAAGATAGATTTTCGTGCATATGTAAAGGGAAAAATCTAAAAAGTCAAAAAAAGTACATTAAAGTAGCAAAAAAATTACGCTATTTTTTATGAGCATCACGGCGTAATCACTTTACCCAGCGATTGCAAAATATTTCGCCAAATAAATCAAAACAAAAGGGCTCGTCAAACGTTGCCAAAACAAGGTTGTTGATGTTTTAAATTAACAATTAAATTTCTAACCAAAATGGGGCTTTAAACGATACTTTAAATTCCGCTAAAATTAAAAATGATCCATCAAATAATTAAAATTGCAAATCTAGAGCTAAGCCTTTAAAATCAAAAATAACCAGCTTTAAAATTTATAAAATCTTTAGATCTCAATTAAATGCAAAATTTTTACAGGAGGAGCAAAAATGGCAGTAATAATTTCAACAATTGAGAAATATTTTCGCCAATTCTGCATATTTTACGATCTACGTTATGATTATCCCCCTGAACAATAAATTCCAGACAGATTTTGAGATAAGTCAGCAATTTTCCTAATTGTCGACAAAGCTGAGGACGTCAAAGACCAAGAACTAATGCACTTTGGCCTTGCTGTTAAATGGGAAAAACAGACGATTACTGCCTAAAATTGGCGATCGCACCAAGTCCCCAGCTATCGAAATATCTTCAAAACTTCTAATAAAGAGAAACCGCAAACCGTAAAAGCGGGGGGGGGGGGAGGAAATCATATAGTTCTATACGCTTTTGCATTTATAATCGTCTGAATTAGAACATAACCTTTGATTTAGCTTTTCAAAAAGTAATGATATCCCAACAAAACATAAATGTGAAAAAGCCAAGTTCGGTCGAAATGAGGTTCGAGGTAGACGGTGTCCCCGACAAAAAATAGTTCAGATCTAAACTGTTACCAAGTTCCATAGCAGTTCCACATAGATGTTGGATTTTCCCATGTTCTTCAATTCATTTAGAAAACAATTTTTTACTTTCTTTGATAATGGATTTAAAACTTGGCAAGTTTGAAAAAAAAATATAGCGATGACTAGAACTTGCCGCAAGTTTAAAATCCATTACCAAAGAAAGTAAAAAATTGTTTTCTAAATGAATTGAAGAACATGGGAAAATTCAACATCTATGTGGAACTGCTATGGAACTTGGTAACAGTTTAGATCTGAACTATTTTTTTGTCGGGGACACCGTCTACCTCGAACCTCATTTCGACGGAACTTGGCTTCTTTTTCACATTTATGTTTTGTTGGGATTTTTATTACAAAAATATATTAAGTTTTTCCAATTAGAAAATATTTCTCTTCCATAAGGCAATAAATGAGGCGAGAAATGCTTTTTATTTTAAACAGGATTCCTTACTGGAAGTTCTGCTAATGTGCATAATTTAATTGATATTTTATGAAACCATGAACTATCAATAAGTTCAACAAAACATTCTCGAAATTTGAAGCGGCAGAATTTTAAATAGAACATGACCGCCAGCTGGAAAATTAATATATTTTACTTGAAAAATACAGAACAATAGTTATTAATGCAAACACTTTACAGTGCAATTAAGGAGATGCATGTTTTATACAGCCTCATATTTCTCATTTACCTATTTTAATACTAAATGAGAAAACAGACATCACCTATCTTAAGTTCCATTTTTAACGCAGTAAGACGTCTCACAAGGGATTGCTAAGCAAGTTTCGCGTACTGTTTCCTCCCTGTTTAAAGGCTACATTCTCAGCAATATATTCATTTTTTTTTAACCTTTTTCAGAATATAATATTTTTAACTTGTCTTATATTAGACGAGCAATAGCTTGCAGTACAATTTTATAAACTAAGAGCTTTAAATTAAAAATAATAAAAAAAAAGAGCGAGATAGGAAAAAAAATAGAATTTTTTTTTTTTGAACTTTTTTTTTGTCAGAAAGTTAAGTTACTTAGTAAGAGAATAATTGTTTTCCATGAGGCAATCGTAGCTTTGATAAATGGTCTAGTTTTAATAGGATTCCCTACTAAGCAATCTACTAGTGTATATTATTGAATTGATATTTCACGAAACCATGAACTATCAACCAGTACAACAGAAGCAACACATTCTAGAAATTTTGAAGCTGCAGAATTTTGAATAGTACACGAGTGCCGGCAGGAAAGACGAAAAAAAAATATTTGAAAAGGAACGAAGTATAAATAATTATGCAAGCCTCTTACTCTACAGTTTAGGATGCACATGTTTTATGCAGTCTCATCTTTCTCATTTACCTTTTTTGATAGTCAATGAGAAAACAAATATTACCTATCCCAAGTTCCATGCTTAACGCAGTAAGACGTCTCAAAAGGGATTGCTAGGCAAGTTTCAGGCTCTCAATTAAATCTCTGTTTAAAAGCCACGTACGTAGCAGTAAGTTTCATTGAATGTTTTCAAATCTCCATTCAGAATACAATATTTTCAAATTATCCAACGTCATTAAACGAAATCCCTTCATTTTTTTTTATTAGAGACCTTTAGAGGCAAAAATAAAATAAAAATTTTCTTTCGTTGATCTGAGCAGTGTAGAAACAAATTCACAGCAACACCGTAGCACTGTAAGAATAGTTTAGGCGCTGCACATATTGCAATAGTTGCACTTCATTTTCTTCTAACCTTTTCTGAACACAATAGTTTGTCGCTTGTCTCACACCACACAACGAATATTCCTGAACTATATTTACTACTTTTTTCTCTCTTTTTTTAAGGAAGACATTTAAAAGGGAAAAAAAAGCAGTTTCTTTGTTATTTAAAATATTTCTATTAGAGAAATATTAAGTTTACCAATCAGAAAATGATTGTCTTCCATGAGGCAATAGTGAACATCGAGAAATTATTCTTATTTTGATAGGATTCCCAACTAAAAGCTCTGCTAGTATGCATAATTTAATTGATATTTCATAAAACCGTAAACTATCAATAAGTTCAACAAAATAACACATTCTCACTATTTTGAAGCTACAGAATTTGGAACTGCACATGACTGTCGGTAGGAAAGTGAATATTTTTTAATTGAGAAAAAACAAACAAACAACTAAACAAACAATAGGTAATTATGCAAACACCTTACTGTACAGTTTAGGATACACATGTTTTATACAGCCTCATGTTTCTTATTTACCTTTTTTTGATACTGAATGAGAAAACAGACATTACCTATCCCAAGTTCCACGTTTAACGCAGTAAGACGTTTCACAAGGGATTGCTAGGCAAATTTCGTGTACTGTTTCGTCCCTGTTTAAAGGCTACAACAAGTACTTCTTAAGAACAGATTCTTTTCATTTTTTTTTTTGAACCTTTTTCAGAACATAATATTTTTAACTTGTCTTACATTAGACGAGCAGTAGCCTGCAGTACAATTTTAAAAACTATGAGCTTTAAATTTCAAAAAAGAGAGAGAGAGCGAGAGAGAAGGAAATGAATAGCAATTTTTTCTATATTTTGACTTTTTTTTTGTCAGAAAATTTAGTTACCTAGTAAGAGAATAATTGTTTTCCACGAGGCAGTCGTAACTTTGAGAATGGATCTAGTTTTAATAGGATTCCCTTATAAAACTCGGCTAATGTATATTATTTAACTGATATTTCACGAAACCATGAACTGTCAATGTGTACCAACAGAAGCAACGCATTCTCGAGATCTTGAAGCTGCAGAATTTTGAATAACATATGAATGCCGGCAGGAAAGTGAAAAAAAATTATTTGAAAAAGAAACGAAGTATATAAATAATGATGCAAACAGCTTACTTATATTGGCTGGATCGCCAAACTTTGGGCAAATTTTTTTTCGATCTCTCAATAAAATAGATCAAAATACGAGTGCTTAATACTTCAAAGAAAATTGGCGGCAAGGAGAAAAATTGCCAAGAATCTCAGTAATCGAAATTTTCTCGTGCCTTGGAAAGGGCTAAATAACTTCAAAACAGTCTGTCTCGACAGTTTACAAATCAGTACATACGTCAAATTTTACGGCTTTATATTTTTTGCTCATCTTGTACTGGTTATTAATTGTAACATTGCCAAGATCCGATTCACTAGTGCAGAAATTAATTCTTGAGAGAGAGAGTCGAATAACTTATTGACAATTATGGAAAGCAGCTATAAAACTACATTTCGTGGCTGAAATTTCAGATTGTTTCAAATTTTCCTTCCATTACATGCCAAATACTTACTGCATTAAAAACATCAAGCTTGTTTGCTTGAGCCTTAGATTTTTGATGATCCTGCCAGCTAACTCCTGTGTTGCTGATAAAATTCAAGAACTTCAAATGGCAATAATTCGTAAACTATTAGTATAAATGGAACGAAGTTCTCCAATATATTGCAGCTCGGTATCGCATGTTCACTTTGACATAAAAACTTCAGGCTTGATCCACAACGAAGTTACAGGGAGTCTAAAGTGCCGTGAGTTGCTTCGAAAAAAGATGTTTCGACTGTGCTTCTGTTCGACTCGACTTGGTTTGCTTTTGCTCGACATGAAGGGGCCACTGCCGTGACCTCATATATGGTAAAACAGTGAAACCTGTGTAAGTTGACCACTTGCGGTGCAGTACTTTGGTGGTCAACTTAGACAGGTGGTCAACTTATAAAGGGGGTAATGATTTTTTTTTTTTTTTGTCATTTCTTGCACCATGTATTCATTTTTTGATTGATTGACACTTACTCTTTCTGTTCAATTCACTTTCATTGTTTAGCATTACTTTGAAACAATAATTTAAAATGTTATTCAAATATTTTTAAAGATTATTTTCCCGGAATGACGCAAATGTGTCATGCAAATTTAAAATTTCAGTAAATTGATCAAGAAAAAAAAAATATGAAAAGTTACTCATTTGATATTAATAGTTCCTAAAAATTCAAAGCTTCTCAAAAATTACAAATTTTTTATACATTTATAACCTCATGATGATCTACTTTTCAACAAAATAACTCCTTATTGAAGTTGGCGCACTTATTAGACACTAGTTTTAGAAATTCCATATGTGTCAGCTATTTTTCTCTTGGCTTTCTCCCTTTTCAATTAATTTTAATATTTCATATCTTTTATCAATCTCAAGTTCAACTAACTTTCTTTTTGAAGTCATTTTATGTGAAACTATAATACAAAGAGCAACAAGTTGGAAACTCATAGTTCAAAAAAGCAGTTGAAAATGAAAATGTCGTATCTCTTAATCCCTTGCACCAGAAATACTGCAATGCAAGTAACTTTACTCTTTAGCACAATTCCATTGTTCCCTCAAAATATTGCAACTGGAAAAAAATACTTTGTACTTCTCTATAGGGTTCTTAGTAGTTTTCCCATGTGGTTAAGCTCAAAAGAAGGTTTAGTTATGCTGCTGTTCCATTTAGTTAGTAAAATGCTGGTCTGGTATCAAAAATATTCTTGGAAAGCTTTAAAAAAATAAAATAAAACAATTTGCTAAGTAAAATTTTAAAAATAAACCAAGTGGTCAACTTACAAAGGGTTTTTTACAATACTCCAAACCAAATTTGGTGTTCATTAGCGGTCAAGATAGACAGGTGGTCAAGATAGAGAGGTGGTCAAGTTACACAGGTTTTCCTTCATTATATAACATAGGACTAATTCCGTTCCTGACAAAAGCGGTCAACTTATAAAGGTGGTCAACTTTACAGGTTTTACTGTAATAGACATATTTTTAGAGTTAACAACTTGTCGTAGTTACTGATAATTCAGGCTTGTAGCTTGATCCACTGCATGGTTACAGGAAGGGGACAGCTAAAAGTACCTTAGTAGTGATGGGCATAATCGAGAACATCATATATCGATCTCATAATCGAGATCTCGGGTATCGAGTACTTCTGATAATCGAATTTTTTTGAAATCGAGTGCTCGAGCGATTGATAGTCGAGATCTTTTGAAATCGAATACTCGAGCGATTGACTATTCGAAATATTTTAAATCGAGATCTCTAGCGATTAACATCTCGGTTACTTTGAATCGAGTTCTCGAGATGTTTCAAAACGAAACCTCGAGATGTTTGAATCGAGCTCTCGAGTAGCTCATTTTCTGAGCTTTTTCAGACGCGAGTGGACTTCTATAGCGGTGCCTACTAAAAAAGGGGGGCGTTTCATGGCGCAGCCTGTGCCACTGAATTTTTTAGGGGCGGTTTTTTTAAGTGGGTATTTTCAATCTCATTTTCGCGAAAAGGAACTTTTTTTCTAGGACGGATGCTCCGTAACATTTGGGAGCTTGCACCATCGCCCTGCGAGAGGGGAGGGGGCATGGACCCCCCTAGCTTTTAGAGCAGATGAATTCTTGAGGTGCTTTTGCAGGGGCATGTACAAGGGGATGTGTCATCAAGCCTGTCATTTAGACAACGTTACATAGAATTAAACTTGTCATAATTGTTCCTTAAAAACACATAATATGTTGTTTTAATTGAATAATTATGACTTGACATTATCAATTCTAAAAATACAGGCAAATTAATAACACAGTAAATAATAAATCACAGCTACTTTTTCTATACCCCCCCCCCATCACCAACTCTTCACCAGTGAGGATAGATCTTTTAAATTGATTTCAATACTTCCTGTTTGGTGGGAAGCTTTGCTAAATGAATTGCTTGGTGAGCATAAAGTTACCCGTTAAGCAACATTATAAACAATTAAAAGGATATATCCTCACTGGTGAGGAGTTGGTTATGGCGGGAGGTTACAGAGAAAGTAGCTGTGATGAATACGGAAAACAAAGAGGATGGTAATTTGCCAGATAGTTAGCGGGAAAACTAGACATCATTTTTTAAGACAATGGGTTTTGAGGTTTAGGATGAAGACCTTTTTTTGTGGGGAAGAGATCAAGGTTTTCTTCTCCACAAAAGGCGAGGAAATGTTTACAAAACAGAGTTGCTTTTGATATGATACAATGTTTCGTAAACTTAAAATTGACGCGAGTTAGTGATAAATATGACTGGATCAAAATAAAATGAATTCAAAGAGCAAATGATTTTGCCAGAGTTTCGGAGTTGGTGGGAAATAATGAGCAACTCCCGACTCCAACCACTAGAATTTTAGGAACGTTGACTCCGTACCCCAAAATTAGTCGAATTCTGGCTCCGCCGCTTTGGCAGAAACTTAAGACTCGGCGGAAAAATGACCGACTCCGACTCTTTGAATTTTTAGATCGTCAACTCTCGACTCGGCTCCGACTAATTTAGCCAGTAATCTGTTGAACTCTGACTCCAAAGTTGCGGACTTTGAGGGAAAATGAAGGACTTCGACTCTTTGAATTTTTTTAACCTACTACTTCTAACTAACTCCTTTACCCCAAAATGAAATCTATTCCGACTATGACTCCACAGTTCTGGTTTTTATTGTGAAATAATTATAGCTGATGTAATTTGCTTTTTAAACTTTTCATTTATGTATTTCATTTTTGGCATTAGCAAATAAAGCGAAATTCGGAATCCTATATGTTTTAACATAAAGAGCTGCATAGACGGTTTTGTTTTCTTGATTATTTAAAAGGACATATCTTTTATTTTTTAAAGTTTTATTATTTTTTTTTTCAAATTATTTTTTGCCAACGGGGCAAAATAAAATCAGAGATGCTATATTTTTACTTTGAAAAAAATAGCTAAACAAACTTTTCCCCCCCTTTGTTTTAATAAGCTTATTATTTTTTACTTTTTTTTTTCTTTTTGAAAGTGATTAAGGATTTGGTTTTTTAATGGAAAAATATAGTTGCATTGTTAAAAAGGTGCTTCTGCTTTATTTTTTCGTTTATTTTTTACGTATCTACTTATATTTCATTAGATGTGCGAGACATATTTTGCTGCAGGAACTCAGCTTAAAATGTGAAAAAGGTATGTTTGGCATTATTTGCAGTCTTAGCCAATTTAGAGAGTACTGATTTGGCTCGTTTAGTTCTCGACGGAACTTCTAGTTTGATCGTTCAATCGGAAATAAAATCAGATGGACTTGTTATTACTTCTTTGTACACCTGCTAAATGTTGCATAGTTTTAACGAATAAAAATGGCTGTGTTTCTTCATAAACGCAGATGACAAGTTGTTCTTCTGAAGTAGTATATATTTTTAATGAAATACTTGCTTTTCGAGGAATTTTTAAGACACTTTTATAAGAGGGTTAAGCATGGTAAAAATAAGTTACTGCAGCGTCAAATTCGAAATGAAAGAAAATCGTTGATGGTTTCGTTAGTGTCTGAAATCTGAAATCGCATAACAAAAACTAAATAGAACTGGTAAAAAAAAGGTTGTTTTTGAAAAATTCACATTAGAAATATCGGCAGTGTTTAATATTGGTTTTATGAGAATTGTGCCGAATATCGGCTACAACAAAAATTAACTTTAAATTCTGCGTGTCAGTTTCGTTGAGAAATTTGTCGAAAATTTGAAGATGTGTCGCTAATTTAAATCGTTACTTCAGTTTGCATTATGCGAAATACGTACGGCTTAAAATTAATAAAAGGAAAATTTCTGCCAAAATTTGATTCGGAAAATTTTAGTTATTGCAATTTTTTCTTTACTTTGTATAAGAAATTAAAAGTAGCTGCATAGCTATATATGGATCATTCTCCAGAAAATAACTTTTGAATGCAAATATTTTTCAATTTCGAAACCTTTTGTTTTCATTCTTACATGAAAGTGTTATCTACTAGAAGTAACCATAAACAATGGTCCAGCTAAGTTCCAATTATTTTACTCATAAATAAAAAAATAAATAAAAATAAAAAATGCCTTGATCATAGAAATAAAAAGGAAAAACTTTATCATTTAAAAATCGAGGCTAATTTAAAATTAAAGTAGCAATTTTGTTAATTGAGCAAACAATCAGATATTTTAAAGATTAGTGGGCATAAAATATTAAGCTCTGTACGGTTTAATTAGTAGTTTCTAATGTATGTTAAAAAGCAGTATTTAGTAAATTTGAGGATATACTGGCAATTTATAATTTTGGTAGAATGCTTATTATTGATGTATTTCTCCTCCTTCATTTATTTTACCTCAAAATAATGACATTGATAAGGTCTGTCACGGAGGTGAGGAATTTTCCATTAATATAGGCCTAATAGATACATTTTTCAGGGAATTTTTTTTTCTTCGTTGCTACAATCTGCAAATATTAAGCATACGAAAACATGTTCACTTCTTTTTTACATTAATTAACAGCCCTGAAATTCAAGTTCACGGAGATGAGAAGTCAGAATAACCATACTAAGTTTTTGAAGCAAAATCTTTTTGTTTTTCGACAAAAGTCTCAACATCAACTACATCTGAAAATAAACAAGAGGGCTCCCTTGTGTCATGGGAATATAAAATTTGATGTCATTACTACCGCGTGTTAATGAGGAATGGCATTTTGTGTTTAGGTAACGGAGGTGAGAATTTATTGTGTGACATGACTTCTTATCCTACTAAAACGAACTGAAACACAATAATAAAAAATAAAATATACTTTAACAATTAGTGTTTGAGACCCTTGTGAAAGGAATAATCAATAAATAAGTATATACTTTTTATGAAATAAGTTATTAAGCAACATAAACAGTCACACAAGGTGTGTTACATACCACGGAGGTGAGAATTCACATGTTGTGAACCAAAAATATACTAAAATAAAAGTTACTATTAAAAAATTGTTGGCAGGTTTAAATAGATATATTTTTGATAAAACTAAAAATCATTGTTAAATGAATTGTTCCTTAAAAGTTTTCGCTGTAAAAGTTGTGTGACAGAAAAGTTACGTTTTTTGAAGAATGACCCATATCATAAGTAGACAACACAAAAATGAGTAATTTGCGTTTTTAGCTCGAATTTTTTTAGGCTTAGCTGAAATTTAGGCACTACGTTCTTCATTAAATAAATCAATAAAAAGTGAAGGAATTGTCCCCCAGTTTTCTTTTTTACACCATTGGAAAAAGCAACATTTTTTTACTCCAGATCTAACTCGACTTTTGGTCGAAAAAGTAAGCTTCTAACTCGAAAGGAAAAAGAAGTTTCAAGACTTTTTTAATCAAGTTCTAAAAATCCCATTTCCATTTAAATTGTTAACCATTTAATTTTCACGTTTCCATGGTTACACTTTTTGAATCCATTGTTTCTTTCACGCTTTAATTTCTTAAACTTATTTTGTGTTTTTATGGTTACGCTTTTTAAATCCATCTTTTCCATTTTAATTTCTTAAAAGTACTTTAATACTGTTATGATTGTTTGGAAGGGAAATTTTGCATGACTTTTTTTTTCTTTTATTTGAGCCTGATTGTTGAGCATAAGTCACTTGACACAATTTTTATTTTCATGGTAACCTGGGCAAAACAGCTAGTTATTAATAAATTACTGTATTATAACCGCTTTAAAAGTGCACTACATCTCAAAAAAAGTGAAAAAAAAAAATCTTGATGATCCTTTATATCCCTAGAAGTGATCAACAAATGCCCTAATCCAGGAGTAATTCCTGATCATTGAAAATTTCAAACATTTTAAATTCTCTTCCAACTTTCAAATAGGACTTGTCTCACAAACTTTCACCTGAAATTAAAATTCTGATTTGAATAGTTTTTTTTTTTTTCACAAAACGGACGCTTGCCTTTTTTGGTCAGGAATAACCCCAGATTCAGAGTGCTGTTATTTTACAAATACTAAACGGGTGTTAATCTAATAGAAACCCTGTATATCAATTTACAATGAATGAAAATTTGCAGGAACAACTCAATCAGCTTTAGGTCAAGGAAACTCACGATCCGCCACTTGCAACTGAACTTAGCTATAGTCGGAAACTCTTACCCGTCAAGTATAAAAGTTGGGGCATTTGTCTATGCACAGGCGAACAAAGGCGACAATTAACTTTTACACCACCTAGTGAGATGTCTCACGAGAAAGACGATCCCAGACACCTACAATCAACAAGTTGCATACGGTCAGAAGATTCGGAACCCCCCCCCCCCCCCAAGGAAGAGACTCCCCACCCCACCAACCAGTTGGGAAAAAATAAGTAAAAAACTCGTTGACCTCAGGAACTGACTTTATTTTCCTTGTTGAGTGACAGTCGGTACTTAAATTTGAAGCGATGGGTTTCCGTCGGATGTCATTTGTATTTTGCTGATTCGCTTTACTTTTGTTTTTATTTTAAAAAAACAAAACAAAAAAAAAAACAAAAAAAAAAAAAACGAGCATGTATCATCTGGCTATTTTTTGATGAAGTTATCTTCAAACTTGGTCGACGTAAAGAAACCCTGTGAACTATAATTTTTTTGAGGGGGGGGGGGTTAATTCCCATCCATCCTTAGAAAAACAAAACTTAAAAAGTAATATTAAAAAGATACGCATACGTCATAGGCAAATTATGTAAAAAAGTAATTAAATTATTGTATTTTTAAAAATATTCTTAGAGACCATAGTTGTCGTTAGTGAAATGAGATTGTCAAGTTTATAGCAACAAAATGGAGAAGAATTGCAGAAAGTAGTGCGAATATTGGAAGCATTGAGGATATAACTTTATCCTACAATGGGTTGATAAAGGTTGACAATGACTATGGTATAAATAGGGTAATATAGATAGCTAAATATAATAAATAATAGCGATAATGAAAGGAGTGATCAAGGGGGTTTGTAGGTTAAACCCTCACATAGAACCTTTTGGCTCTAAGACAATTTCCAACCCTGAAATCTAGAACCCCATTTGTTAATATGTATGCACGTAATTATTGTATTAAAACAAGCAAAGACAGGACGAATACACAGGGTGGGTCTGAACAAGACGGTGAACTTTACTGGATGATAGAAAAAATCTAAATGAACAAGGATCTGATCGAAAATTTGGCGCAAACGCAATGCTGACGTACTACACGCAGTCACGTTGGTCACAAATTTATTACACACATACTACCCCGTAGGACCAATACACAGGGTGAATCTGAACAAGACGCGACTTGATTCACCACAATCTAGACCGAATCGCCGAATATCCGGTATTCGGTTAAACTGCTAGTGAGTATGCCAAGTAAAATCATGACAAAAGTTTTTATGTCAGGTCTTTAATTGCCAACTACATGTAAAGACTTTTTTTTTTTTTTTTTTTGTCGGCACTGTAGTGCGTAAGAATTGCGTTTGTAGTCATATGCTCTTGATTCTTGATTGTTTAGATGTTCTCATCACCCAGTCAAGTTTGGACGGCATGTTCAAGCTAGTAGTGACTGGGGCACGTGAAATATGTCGCGGTCGCAAAGTCCTCCAACAAGTTAACCGTTACCTATGTGAGTGTAAAACAAGAGATCGCTCGACTTCTGATCGGGATCAAGAAAACAGAACTGATTTCAGGGCCTCATCCAACTGGTTATACCACAAGAGTGGTAGGTAATGGGTCCCTGTAGTGTAATGATGGTGTTGTTCAAACCAGAAATTACAATCGAGCATTGGCGCAGCGGGGTTATGGGGTGAAAACACCCCCAGAGGCAAAGATTTTAACATAAATGCAAATTTTAAAACTGTTGTTTAAGCATATGAAAGGCCTGTTATGATAAAAAAAAAAGTTCATAAGGTATTTTTGATTAAAAAATTCCCTTCAGAAGGCATTTTCGATCCAAAAAAGGACCCCTCCAGAAGGTACTTCTGACTGCGATAGTGCAATAGAGAGCAATACAATGCTTTGAAATTTCTAACACTTGTAAGTTAAGAAACAAAATGATGTTCCACTACCACCACATCCCTCTACAGAGAAAATACAGTCAAAACTGGAGTCTTATTCGGTTCGGGCAGAATTTGCACAAGTACGCACACTAAAGTTCCGCTTTACGCTTTCGCCTAGTAAATTAAGCGAATTAAGCAACGAAAATTGTTGCTCACGTGTCGTAAATCACGTCCCCGTTCGCGGCTGACGCTTCTAATTGCAATTAGGGAAACAATTCGCAGTGAAGAAGAGAAGCGTGTTACCAGCCTTAATGCTCAATCACGACGAAAGCTTCACTTCACACCGCACGGATCAAGAAAGTGATCAAGAGATTGAGTGGCCCCGTGACCTTTTAAAATGACGTGCTCGGGTTTTGAATAATTGCTTCTGCGAAGGTCGCGACCTTTTGGGGGAAGAGGGAATGCAAAAATCTTGCTTAACTTTTTTATCACATTTCGTTAATAATTATTTTTATATCCAACCCTCCGGAGGAACAATCAAGGGATTTGTGCTTCTATAGTGGATCGCATGTGCACAAAAGGTTACTCATACTGTAAATTTTTTCGAATTAATATCTGAAATTGGGTAAACTAATTACAAGAGAAAGTTCAAGCTTTTTTCATTGGCCATTTTATCATTGGCAGCTTGTCCAAGGTGGCAAGGGGAACAACCCTCACACTTCCAAAAATAAAGTAGCCAGCCTCCCCCACTCACACCCTTAAAAGTTTAAAATTGACGATCGATTGAAAAATTATTTTTGCAGTGAAGATTGATCAATTTCCGGAAAGCAAAGCTAATCTTTTACAAATCGAATTAGAAAGTCTATGGTGGCCATACGTCCAATTTGTTGTATTGATGCCATCCCGATTTTTTTTCAGGAATGCCATTTAGTTGAAATTGTCATGAATCTAAAATGATATAACTCAATGAACAAAAAAAAAAAAAAAAAAAAAAACCCTTGAGGGTCGTAGTTCCTAACCCTTCCTACCTGCACACTATCCCTTTTGAGACCCCCTGTTTTTTTTTCTTCGGGGGGGGGAGCACTACCTGCGAATTCATGTTATAGTGTTCCCTGGTGTGGACAGGTTAATGGCAGTGTCTTAAAAAAATAGTTTTAGAGATTTTTGAAAGAACGTGTTTTTGCTTTCGCACGAACTTAAAAAAACATTAAAATTTTAAAGTAAGAAAGAAAATTAAGTTTCAGTGGAAACCAAATAAGCATGCTTTCACGGTAAAAATAGAGTAAAATAGGTGAAAAAGCGAAAAAAAAAAAAAAAAAAAAATGAATAAAAAAAAAAAATAGTAGATAAAACCACTAAAGTGTCCAAGGCAGAATTCTGCATTAAACTACAATAATTTCTATTGGAGTATTTTTATTTATGTTTCTCCCATAACTATTTATTAGCTTGAGTACTTGTAGAAAGAGAAAGTGAACCTTCCTTTTTTTTTCTTACTTTGTCTCATTATAGATAACGTTTAAGCAAAAAAAAAAAAAAAAAACTTTCCCCCTCCCTTTCTTCAAAAAATTAAAAGCATTCAATATTTCTTCAGTGCAATGTGTAGTCAAAAATTATGTATTTATTATAAAAACTTCCATTTCAAGTTTAAAAATTAAACTTATTTTACGACATTTAAAATTGCATTACGAGCTTCATTTAAAAATGCTTTGACTCAGATTTGTTTAATTCACAGAAATAACATTACAATTTCTTTTAAATATGAGATTGGCAAAAACAGTAAAGAAAAAAGAAGAAACGAGGCTCCCCCCCCTTTTATTATTCTAATACATTTTTAACACTTTTTAAAAATAAAAAAACCCTCATGGCTTTTCAGAAACCTCAATTTTTTTCTCATGTTTCAATGTAAATTTATAAGCATTGTTTTTCAAATATGCACAGCTTTCTTTCAAACATTAAAAAATTCATAGATTATTTCAAAAAAAATGTAAACAGAAAAAATTAGTCATCAAAGAACGCTCTCTTAAAATTTCAATTGACTTAAACTAGCCTTTTATCAGATCTGTTTGTTTAACAACAAAAAAGCTATTCTGTTCTTTCCTTTTTTTGCTCTTGCACTTCTTTATGTTAATTAGATTTTTCTTTCTTTCTCACAATGAAAACAATGACTAAACAAAATACAGATACAACTAAAAAAAGCGTGACTAGTTATTCAATCACAACATGCATTTTCGCCATTTTTCGATGTCATAAACTCATTTAGTAATCCGCCACTGTGAAAAAATAAAAGAACTAAATCGTCATTTTTACTACTTAAGGTCCATTCTTTAATTACATAAGGTTGTTTTTTGGCAATTTTGACCCCCCTACCCCCATGTAAGGGTTTACGTAAGGTATTTGAATGAGCCACGTAAAATATTTCATACCCCCCCCCCCCCTCTTCCTATTCTTACGTAAGATTCCATTTCGTTTTTCAAAATAAAATGTTGTTAGAAAAGGATGAGCTACCCTAAAACTTCCAGTTTGAGGTAAATAATCCAAGATTTTTATTTTCCAAATATATCATATGATAAAGGTCAAGATTTACGGTCGCCACGTGGCGACTCAGTTTTCAAAATTGGCGACCCCAAAAAATTTTTACAGTCGCCAACTTTTTTTGGGGGTTATTTTTATTTTAGATCCCAAGAAAAGAGTAGGATTCACCGATCGAGACCATACGCCGACTGAATGTTGTTTATTTTACGAAGCATGCATGTTTTCCCTCGCTGACTGCCTGTATGTTGGTTATTTTACGTTGCTTGAATGTTCCTCTTGGCGATTCAGGTAATGTAAAATAAGCAAGACTACAAGTAAAATAAGCAAGTGAAATAGTTAGCCATTTGCACAAGATTAGAGCGTTTGCTCCTTTGTCTTGACTCTTTGTAGTCCGGTCAATTTAGACAATGGAAATAACAAAAATTCTGGGAAAGCTAAATTTTTGTAGAGACCTTGGGTTTAGCATTACAAATAAAGTGCCATAAGTCCCCGTCGATCCCATGTGCGCTAAAAAAGTTATTCGGGGTCAAAGGTCAAAATTTTAGGTTTTTTGGATTTTTCTCAAAAACGGTAAGTTTTATCGAAAAGTACCTCAGACCAAAGTTGTAGAGCTCAAAATTCTCTATAAAAATGGTCCTTATGATTTTTATCTCCAAGACCAAACCCTTTCCCAGATATTGCATACTCTGAAAAGACAGCCAGTCACTTACAGAATCCCCTCTACTCGCATGGTCTTGAATAACATCTGGCTATTCTAGTCCGTGTGGCGTCGTTCACATACCCAGGGGTGCCCAACCCACTAAGGGCATGAGCGCACCCCTCAATATCGCGGAGCCCCCCTCCAAAAACTGAGAAAAATACCCCTCAAAACAATCCCCCTAAAAATTTCAATTGCGCAGTCTGGGCCATGACCCCCTCTAGGTGGGCTGACGTATATGCTTTTAGAGTTAAACGTTCAATTCGAGTGAATAAACGTATTTAGTACAAGCGTCTACTGTTTGTGCTGATCAGTATTTAAGAAAAATGTCACAATTTTGCTTTATTTGCAACAAACTTTTGACTGAAGGTGAAACTGTTGTGCTGGGCAGTCGTGGAATGCCAACTTGAATCGATGCAAGTGTCGGGAGAAGTTATAAGAATGCTGATTATTTAAGAAGTCAAAAGTCCGTTTCAATTCGCGTGAATTGCAAAAAATCATATACCGGGAAAAGTTCAATCTCTGCAGCAACGTGAGGATTTAATTCCAAGGCCAAATACTTCAAAAATAAGTCCTCCTCGTACTGTAGCGCGATTAAGTGAATTTGAATCCAGCTTTTGTTTTCAAAAACACTGCTTATTTTGTGGCTGTGAAGCGGATGATGAGACTGAGAAGAAGAAAGCGCAGAATTGTCGCAGAAATATTCATAAAGCAGCGACTAAATCATACTCAACATTAAAACGTGCAAATGCAGTTCTTGGTACACCTCCGAACGATCTTTAGCTAATTTTAAAAGGGATTCTTTGAATGCAAGTGTAGAAAGTTTAAGAATTTTTCTGCGATAATTCTGCGTTTTGTTCTTCTCAGCCTCTTTATCCGCTTCCTCGCCACAAAATAAGCAATGTTTTTTACAACAAAAGCTGGATTCATATTCACTTAATACCGCTTTAGTACGAGGTGGACTTACTTTTGAAGTACTGGATATGTTCATTAGGGTGGATTGAAAAAAATCAAAATCTGATAAACGCTAAGTAATAACCCGAAAAAGTTGTCTTTTGTAGAGATATTTGGTTATGCAAAAGGATTTCGACCGCAAAAAATATCTTGAGGTGTCGCTCCGTCTTGAAGTTGATCATAAATGCATTAAAAACTGGAAAAAGTTACAATCCTTTCATCAAGTATCAAAATTTGATGAATTTGATGTTATCGCTCTTAAGAGCAGACTTTCTGTGTAGATTACACATTGCATAAGATCATTTTAATAATAAACTGTATTTTAAAGTTCCACACATGCGTTGAATCTTGAATTTGATCAATATAGTGTCAGAATTGATTAACACAGTGTTGCTCCGTACCTAGAGAAAAAACATTAGAAGTTATGATTTGTAAAAGTTTGCTTTCATATTAATTAATTCTTACATAGATACGGAAAAAAAAGAGCAATCAAAGCATTTCTTATTTAGTAAAAAAAAATGTTAATTATCCACTTGTGGCCATAACTTTGGCTCAAAATGTCAAATTTACCTATGATAGAGATCAAAGATTAAGTATAAAAATTTTAAAATATAAATGTGGCTTGCAACAGCCCACATAAGTCACCCTTTAAAACAAGAGACGTTGCTAAAGAAACTTTAATGGGTTTTGAGCCCTCAAACTGTAACCACAATGATAACAATGAAACATAAGTTTGGCGTGCGAGTTGAACTATTTTGCTTCTCATAATTTTCAGTCTTGATTGAAATTGTGGCTTAATATTTCTAAATTCTAATCTGAATCGAATAAATCCATCCCTTTTATTAGACAACAAACTGTACCTGACACTTCTTTCTCTTATTTTAATTATCGTCTCCCTGCTTTAGTATGACATGTGAGGTTTTGAAAGCCATACTACTCAGTAGGTACGCCATCAAGCAATTTCTTTCAAAGTTTTATCGAAAGTCCCCTTTTTAAAAGAGGGAGCTGCCGAGTTTTACCAGTTCTGCTTATCAATGAGCTCATAGTATTCTCTCAGCTTCAAAATTGAAATCTGGAATTATAAATGTTCTTTGTCCATCTTCGAACTGGTCGTCGTAATCCGTCTCGAAACAAGTTCTCTGATGGTCATCCGCAATACCTAGTGTTATATTTTTTAGATTTTTTTCTCAAAGTAACCAGTTTGCAAAACAAGGTGCTGATGATCCAAACATAATACGATGACAAGTTTGATTAATTCGATTGTACAGCGAAAATTTACAATTCCAGATTTCAACTTGAGTTCTTTGATAAGCAGAAGTGGGAAAACTCGGATCATCTTCTTAAAAAAGGAAAACGAAATGGTGCTTGATTGCGTAACTATTGAATTATATGATTTCCAATACCTCACGTTATACTAAAGCAGTGAGACGACGAGCAAAATTAGATGAAGAAGCGTCAACCAGTTTGTTGTCTAACCAAGAGAGATGGATTTTAGAATCCAGAAATCTTAACTACAATGTATCACTAAGGCCAAACATTGTCAGGAGTCAAGATAATAATGCGACTCGATAGCCAAACTATGTTTTATTGTATGAAATGTGGTTACAGTTTGAGAGCTCAAAAAACATTTAAAGGGGGGGGGGATTGTTTTGAGGGGGATTTTTCTCAGTTTTTGGAGGGGGGGCTCTTGCTTTTGAGTGTGGGCTCTGCGATATTGAGGGGTGCGCCCATGCCCTTAGTGGGTTGGGCACCCCTGGGTATGTGAACGACGCCACACGGACTAGAATAGCCAGATGTTATTCAAGGTCATGCGAGTAGAGGGGATTCTGTAAGTGACTGGCTGTCTTTTGAGAGTACGCAATATCTGGGAAATGGTCTTGGAGATAAAAATCATAAGGACCATTTTTATAGAGAATTTTGAGCTCTACAACTTTGGTCTGAGGTACTTTACGATAAAACTTACCGTTTTTGAGAAAAATCCAAAAACCTAAAATTTTGACCATTGACCCCGAATAACTTTTTCAGCGCACATGGGATCGACGGGGACCTTTGGCACTTTATTTGTAATGCTAAACCCAAGGTCTCCACAAAAATTTAGCTTTCCCGGAATTTTTGTTATTTGATCACTATTTTTATGTCTAAATTGACCGGGCTATTGTTTTTCAAGTACAATTAGCATACTATAATCATGATTTCAAGAAGAAATCATTATATTTTAGATTATATTTCATATTAATTTTGATTATGCCTTCAAAGTAATTATCTTTTCACGTTTTTAGTTTAGTTGCTCAAATGGTATATTAGATTCAAACTTTATTTTTTTTTACATCGTAATATACACCTCCTCTGATTATACGAAGCTTTTTTTTTTCTTCAGGCCCATTTTAGAACCTGGAGATTATAGGCCCCCGGGGATAATTACGCAGGAAAATACGGTCACTAAACGGGGTTCGTACGCTCCGGGAACACTTGGAATTGTCAGGAAAAACGACATAGTTAAAAATTTCAGGAAAATTTCAAATTTTGCCCCCCCCCCCAAATTTTTTTTACCACGGAATTTTGTACCTTGAGTTCTAATCTTCGTTTTTATCGATGTTTCCTCAAAAAAAAAAAAAAAAAAAAAAAAAATTAAAAGTTGAGGTAAAATGACGCTGGCAATAAAATAAAAAAGGCGATCCAAAAAAAAAAAAAAAAAAACTTCCGCGGACGCCATTTTTGCCCCTCAATAGTTCCAAAGAAAAAAAATCCTAGTGTGAACAGGAATTATGCACAATTTAACGGGAGAAGAACATTTTCCTTTACCTAAAAACACAAGCCTGCGGATGGTAGGGTCAATTGAGAAAATCGTTTTTTAATTGAAAAGTCTTTTCAGCTACGAATGAAACGTAGTCGCCATTTTTGGTCATTCATAAGATGAAAGTAGACATGATGCTTAAATGCCTAAGTTTCCAAAAACAAAGCAGAATTGGATGTTTTCTTTAACTGCAAACTAATGAAAACAACGTAAAATGTGCTGCAACTTGTTTTTTTTTTAATTTTATTTTAAATATGTAATTTTCTTGAGAAATGAAAATTTTGTTTCTTAAAACTTAATCTTATGCTCATTGCCTTGGACGCAAAAGTGCTAAAAGCTTTGCAACTGAATCGTAGTTTCACAAAGATTATTAAATTGTTTTCATGCTACAAATTCAAAAAATTATTTCTTTATTTTTGTCGTAGCAGCCATATTTGGTCATTCCCAAGATAGCAGAACACAAGACTTTTTAAGTGTCTAAGTTTCCAAAAATGGCATTGGATGTTTGTTGCAGTGCAAACTATTGATAACAACGCAAAATGTGCCCTTTTTCTCCGGGTAATTCGTAGTTATTTTCTGGAAAAATGCGAAATTTTATCTCCAAAACATTTTTTAAAATTCTAATTGATTTAGACGCTTATGTGCTAAAAACTGACTATTTTGTCTTAGTTGTAGTTTTTTAAGGATTAATTATTTATAACTACTTTTATGCTAAAAATTCAAAAATCTACTCATTATCTTAAATTTTTTACTTAGTCGCCATATTTGGTCGTTTGCGAGATGGAAGTAGACAAAAATTTACAAAAACACAATTAAATGTTTATCTCAATGTCTTTTGAAAGTAAATGTGCAAAAAAGAAAATTTTTAATTTTAATGCAAGCATCCTTTATATGCAAAAGGAAAAAAAAACTGATTATTGGCATTGGCCTATGATCGACAGATGTTGATTTTTTTTAGAATGCATTATGGTATGCCCATCGATGCAACAAGTTAATCATATTTATTCTGAAAAATAGCTTTGTATTTTATTCAATATGTTTTGTGTTACATACAAATAAGAAAATAAAAAGAAGAATCGTAAACCAAAAGCGGAGAAAAATTGCTGCCGCTTACAGCAAAACGCAAATATGCATGACGTGTGGCATCAAAGAAATGCTAAAATAAGTTGAAAGTACTTTGTTTTCAACAAATATTAAACAAACGAAAACAATTTTGAACAAAATGTTTAAAAAAAAAAACTTAAATTGCGACAGAACTTTTTTTTTTTTTAAATCCAAGTTTTTTTTATTTTTTCTTTTACATGTGGAAAAGTTTCAGTTCTTACGCATTGCTACTTCGAACAATTTTGAAAATGTTGTTACTTAACCCTGGAATTTTCTGAAAAATAACCTGGAAAACCTGGAAAAGTTGGGGAATTTTCTTTAAATCTTGTTCTAAAAGTATGAAATTATGCAAATTTTGGCTCTTTAAAAGTGAAAAAAAAAAAAAAAAAAAAAAAAACACCATATTGTATGTTTTTTTTACATAAAACCTCGAAGGTCGTTCCGATCCTATTTGATTCCCAATTAACTCAAACAACCTTTATTCTGGAAATCGTCGAAATAGAAAGACATATTATTTAATTTAAAACTTGAAAAGTCAACTTGTTTATGACCGCACAAAGCCCTCCCCCCCCCCCCCCATCCCACCCCCGAGCGCTGTTTTATCATTCCTTTGCCATAATCAATGTTCCATGTTGTCCCATAAATCCTGTATTTCATTAAAAATCCTTTACATCATTAAAAATAGAAAGAAAAAAAAACTTACTATATTTCTATAAACTGTATCTTATATTTCTGCTGTGATCTGGACGCTAATATTCGCGATCGATTAAGAATACGTTCCATTGAAAATTGTTTAAACAACGGGGGCTAGTTTCTATTTATTCGAATAACCGTTGTAATTTTTTTATCTTCAATCACATCAGATTAAAATATAAGCCAAATAGCCCGTCCTTTGATCGTTTTCCCTTCATAGTCATCCTAACATGGAGACGCTGCGTATGGAACGTAGTCGCCATGTTTGGTCATACTCTTAGTTCAAATAATGCAAAAAGAATTTTTTTTTGGAAATGTATTCTTGGTAAATGCCAAATTGTATATTACTGGAGGAGGTTTTTCTGAAAGAGCATGCTTAAAAACATAGGATCTGACCATTTTTTAAATAATTTGACTAAGTTTAACATTTTTAAAAAATTACTTTAATCGGTTCGATTTCGTTGTTTACACTTCTGTTGTGTGACATCACAAATGATGAAATGCCATTTAATGTTGCCATTCACAGAACAAAATATTTAATTCGCATCTTTACTTACGTGTATTGGCAACGATATGGTTGATAGCAAGCGCAATTTAAATTCGCTGTTTGATTATCATAACGTGGAAACGTAGTAGAAAGATGCACAAATTGCATCATTTGTGACGTCATAAAGACCACGCCTTGTTTGAAAAATCGGACATTTAAAAAAATTAACTAAAAAACTGTTGGGAAAATAAAAGTATTTTCTGGGTCCAAGTATTTTTTTTTGCTCTTTCTATCCTTTTCAATGACTAAAAGTAGTACTTTTGACTGAAGGAAACCACCCCATTATTGAAAAAAATTAAATCATATGTTTATCTAATATTTTTTTCTATTCCCTTCGTGCTATTTTTCTTACAGTTAATTCTTTTCATTAAACTAGTTACCTGAAAAGCGCATGTTGATTTTTACTACCATGGCGTTTGCAATGATTTACAAAAAGATTTTAAAAGGATTTTTTGTTGTTTTTATGGAAAATGCTTTTTTTTTTTCACTGTGGGACCATGGTACTGTGTACACTACTTTATTTTTGGTTTAATGATGTTTTTTTTTTCTTATGAAACTTTAAAATGGGCGAAGTGAACCATTTGCTTCAGGAGCTCCTAACCTTCACCCAATGCCTCTTATACTTCCATGATTAATGTATTTTATATTTCTTGTTAGCATTCCTTTAGCATCACTTTCATAGTATTTGTTTCAAAAAATACAAATTGAAATCCCCCCCCCCATTCTCGTACTAGAGCGCTGTTTTCGAAACCCGGTAAAACTGGTGGCCACCAAGTTTTTTGAGTCTAGTGGCCATTGGCCACTTGAAAATTTTCTGTATCTTGAGGTCTACATATGATGCTATACTAACTTAAAATAAAACCTGCCATACATAGCGCAATACTTTTATTACATTTTACACGATTTACTCCTTGTAAAATAGGTAAAAAACAGCTCATCCTAATACGTTTTTACCTTTCAAGCGCAAATGAAATATGTTCCTTGTCAAATCACTTCATCGCGCGATTTCCAATATAAAATGTCGACCTGAAAATATTACATAAGAATTGGTTTGACACCCCCCCCCCCAAGTAAGAGTATGCAGAGATTTTTCCAACCCCCCAAATAATGAATAGCCCCTTATCCATTAGTGTTATCCTTACAAATTTGATTTTTGGTATGCGGCAATATCATGCTTTCTAAATGGCCAGAAATTCTTTAATGGGTGCCGAAAATAGAGTGTAGGGTCTTAAGTCCCCCTCGAGACATTAAAAGTGCCAATTTTAAATATAAAGTTTGCGAATAAATATCAAAACATTAGAACACGAACCATTCATGAGTGACTGTCATAAAATTTTTTTGCTTAAATTTTTTTATGTAATTTTATTCAGTACCGAATTTACTTTCAGAATCGTAACAACGTATTTTAAATAGCAGATCTGTCTTCGAATGAAAATTTACTTTTAGATTAGGGTTGGAAGGAAACTAGTAATTATTATGAAACTTATCCAAGATAACGACAACAGTGAATTAAAACCCTCATTAGGATATGGACAATATTTAGTTCAAATAGTCATCATAATGAGCACAACAAATCCCAAAAATTATCTTAGCAATAATGTTAGAAGGAAGTCAGTACGTAGAAAGTTAAAAAAGAAAAAAAAAAATTCTTCAAATCAAAGCCTTAAACCGAAATTTTTGTAGCCCCCTCTGAAATAATACATTGGTAATTTTAGATGTTGCTCGTTTCGTTGTTCATGTCAGGGGTGTAATTCGTTGGTCCATGCCTGACTTTTCAAGTTAATGTTAAAAATAAATTTTTTTTATGCAATACAATTGATGCACTACAAATATTTGTATTAATGTACTCACTTATTTCTTTCGTTAGAATTTCATTGCATCTTGTCTCGGCATCTTTTTACATTAGCAAGCATACCACTAGTCGACGAGCAAAATTTCCAAACTTTCTAATAATAATGGATTATGAAACTGACGCGCTGCCAACCGGGTTACCGAAGCCCTTTCCAAACTTGTAATGCCATGCGGCTGAATGTAAACAATATTCACGGTTCAGTAGGTTAATTTTCCAGTTAACGATTTTTCGAAAAAGAAGAATCCTATGATCTGTTACCAATGTTGAAAGGGTGCATTTTAATTATTTATTTTTTTGGGTGGGGGGAGGGAGGGGGTCTCCGTGCAGATACGACATTTGTGCTTAGCACGGCAGTATAGATAACTATAAAAAAAAATTTTTTGATAAATTTTGTCAAGTTTCAACATCAATTAAGCAAATGAAATCTATCCGACGCAGTAATGAAAGAAACAACATTTTACGCGGGTTGAGTTCTTTTCTTTGATACCTTTTCCCCTCCTTACAAATGACTTAAGGTCAACTATTGTTTGCCCACTGATTCAGATCTTCCATTGAAGGCGTTTGCACACAAAATGCTAAACTGCCATGTCCGCAAGCCGCTTGCGAAACGGCGCATTATGACTTAAAACAATTTAATTTTCTGTAACTCCCTCGATATTTCACTTTGGTCTCGGCTGTCTTTACGAGCCGCACCCGCCTAAGACGATTAAGTTCGTGTAGCACGAGCAAGCAGATACAACATGCAAGGAAATTAAAGTGAACAACTCAAGAATAAGTGTTGTAATGGGGCTTACGTTCTGTAGACTTCAGAACAGGGAATGGCGAAAACAACGAAATCCAAGTAAGTTTATAAATTTAGATGCAATGTTTCCGGGATTATGGATACATTGTGCCTTCTGAGTCTTTAAAGGTATTAGTTTCAACAGCCTTACAACTCGGTTTGGTATGGGATATCACGAATTTTCAATGTTTTGTGTATCCGAAATGCCAGGATCCCACCTTTGTCAAAATGTTGCAGTTGTCTCTTCGTGAAGAAGAATACATTTTCTTAATTTCGGTATCATTTATATTTTGTTTTATTATCTTGATTTGTATTCTCTCCAACAAGGATAGTCTTAAACAGTGCTTTCCTCTCAATGATCTGATCCAGCAGCAACTGGCGCAGGGGGCATAACATGGAATAACTCTCTTTTTATAACCTCAAGAAATACTCCTTAGTGCTCCATTTAAAACCGCAGATTTTAGGATCTCATACGAATGTGTAGAATCAACTTTTTTTTATCATCAGTGCTCACTGCTCAGTAATTCACTCCGATTTCCGATTCCGAGTCACAACTGACTACAACTGTATTTATGTCGAGGACTGCATACTAAGTGCCTTGCCTCCATTATTTTTTATACGATAAATGGCAGCACCATCACCGGATCGAACAGTTAATGAGAATTTAGAAATAGACCAGGAGCTAATAGCTACCTGTTCCTAGCACCCCCAGAGGTATCGTTTCACTTGGAGGACATTGAGACCACGAGCATATTTAACGTCGCCCAGTCCCCTTTAATGATGACGTTGGATCTTCGACCATCGAGGTTCGAACTCAGGACCCTCCGGCCCCGAATCCGACACTCTACCGATCGGGCTACCACGGCACAAGCGTGTTTATAGTCCGTTAAAGGTACTGCCATGTTTTATACAAATGTGTAGTTCGGGAAAATTTCGACTGTCGGTATTAGTATAGAGAGATCTCAATATATCGAGCTCCTCCTGATTTGGAAACATTAAGTCATATCTGAGCAAAATACTGTGTGTATATTTACTTTGTTATTATTATTTTTTCTGATGCATTTTGTCCTTGCTTCGCTGTGATGATCTAATGGCGAGCGCGCTTACCACGCAACTGAACATGATTCAAATCTTGGTTGAGTCAATTGTCTTGGGTTTCTGGTTCTACATGCAGCCATGTGTGTAATGGCAATTAAGGCCGGTTTACATGCAAGGCAACGAATGTTCATTATTAAAGGCGACTGGGGGGGGGGGTAGTACTTCTGTATTGTTACTGTGTGTTTAGTTGGTCAGTATTTTGTTCGTCCTGGTGCATTTTTATCATTTTTGCACAAAATTCATTGTTTTGAATTCCTTTTGCCGCCCCGTAGATTATTGTCGAAATCTCCCGCAGTTAAAAGCGAAGAGGACATTTCCTTTTGTCTTTTTTGATTGTATTTATATGATTACTTATGTTCTTAGACCCAACAAAATTTTCAGTGTTATACTAGAACATATGAAGAAATATCCTATGTCAAGTCTGGTCTCCAATCATTACTCTTAAGAGAAATCTTTATGCAATATTGCTGTTTTTTTCGAGGGTTCTTCGAATCAGCTGTAGGTCCTGGTCCCATTTTTGATAAACCAGGCCTTGCCTGCATTTAAAGCGTGTACATAAGGAATAGTCAAAAAATTCAAAAGGAAAAAAAAAACAGGAAACAGCGCTTAGAATCTTTAGAGTGTGATATTTGTCAGCGAGTTTTGGAATTGCTTCAGAGCATTTAAGTTAACCCGGCTGTGGCGCAGTAGGTGGCCAATTTACACAAGTTTCACTGTGTCTCTTCCCCATAAATGAATTCTCTTACAAAATCAAGAGCATCGCCAGAACGGAGTGACAAATACAGGAAATGAGGACATCGCTGGAAATCGACAAAGCGTGTCGACCAGTGTATGCCGTCTGCTCTCATTGGACACTTGCCTTCCATACGGACATCATTATGTTTCGTCTCAATCAAATGTCACACATTTAATAAGGTTTCCGTAGGTTTTGCCCTCTGACAAGCCCGCACACGCCTTCACGGCGCAGCGATGGGACGCGATTTTTTCAAAGATCTTCTTGCAAATGTCTCATTACTCTGTAATTACGTCCTCTGTACCGCCGGGAAAGTTGCACATGCATCAAGAACCATCGCTGTTGCGAAGAATGGAAGCTAATTCCAGGCGTGTCCTGATTGGATAACCGGCTATTTTTATTACAATGTGTCGGGTCGTATGTCGTAGTGTTTAGTTTGTTTTTTACCTTTCCCATTGTCTCTGCAGTCCAATAACTTGTTAGCCGGTGAAGAGGAGGCTTTAATTTTGATACGAAACAAGCTAGGCGTGAATTGTTTGTCTACGGTTCAGCTGCTGCAGCATTATTTAAAATGTTAAATGCTTTTAACTACTATCGTTATTTGTAACGAACCTAACGTTAAAGATGAATGCTTTCTATTATCTGCACTTTGAGAACAATGAATCGATGATGACTCAATGTAATGCAATCACCTGCTGATGCACAAACTTTTGTTTAAGGAATCCACGAGTTCATTTTGAAACATTTTAGTAAAAACGTGTGCGAGAGCAATCTTATGATGCATAAAGGCATAAAGTTACAAAATATATTGCAGAAACGTGCTTCGGGGCTGCAGTAAATTTCTTTTTCTAGGCGAAGAAATTTAGAGCCTCTAAAAGCAAGCAGAAACCGCTCTTGCTTCTGCCAAATGTCAACGCTTATTGTGATCAGTTGGGGTAGTTGGACCCAAAACTTCAAATTTTTAACTTTAGATGTGGATCCTGATCCAGCCCTACCTCTTAGGGGAAATAATTGATAAAACGTTGTACATTGCAGTCAAGACCAATTACCCGAGGAAAACTTGCTTGAAAAACATTACTTGATGACTATTTGTTAGATAATGAAATCCGGTTTCCATTTACCTTAGCTTGTTTTCATTTACCCTGGAAATAAAGCAAAACAGTGATTTCCCTTCTCATGAGTTTTAGGTAGAAAACCAAGAAAAACACGCTTAGCTTATAAGACGTTTTGGAGCAATGGAGCATTGCATATGCTCAGCAAAACACATAAGTAAACCCGAAAAAAAAATTTTCATTGCAAGTTTATTTTCTGTAAACGACCGTTTGTAAACTCAGGTTAAACTCAGAGATATTACACTTAAAAAAGATTTAAAAAAAAAAAAAGGACGAAAGAAAGAGAGAAAGGGGGAAAAAAAACAATTTTTTTCATTTTGTAGCCCCGTGCATGAAGCCTGAGAGAAAAATTAAGCTTAATAGTCCTGTTACATAGATGCTATGTGACATCCATAATTTAAACGCCGAATTACCATGTTTGATTTTTACTTTCCAATGCAATGAATGGATAAATGACTATCAAATTCTAAACGTTGTACCATTTTATAAACTATTACTCCTATGTAAGAATTTAAAAATTAATCGAATATAAATAATATTAATAGATCATGGAATAAGATCAACATTTAAAAAAAATATATGTAAGGAGTTCTTTTAATATTAGTTTATTTTCAATAATTTTTGCTGCATCATCTCCCTTCTTTCCTTCATCATCTTTCATTATCTTTTCTTTGCTCGTCCTAATTTTTAGTTTTGACCACAATGCACTATTTTCAGTCTTCTGGCATCTATAGCGATTCTTTAAAACATTCTTAAAATGATCAAACGGACAAAAATCTTTTAGTTTATTATTATTCAATTTATTTATTTATTGTTTTGCGTCAAAACCTCATCCTGGTCAAATTGGTGTGATGGAATCAATCTGTTAGATTAGGATTGTTATAGCTGATTTTATTATTAAGAATAGTAATATGGATTTATGTAAAATACAAATTTCCCGCTAGCGTTAATAAACTAAGACTTTTCGAAACTGTTCGGTTATAAATAAGAAAATAATAATGATAATAAAAAAAGTGTTAAATTCTTTGAACAAAAAATGCCTCGTTTAGTTTGACATTCTTCGTGCATCTGGATTTCTTTTTTTCCTTTGTGTGTTTTGATAGGTTATTATTGTTCAATTATGCGCGTTATTATGTTCAATGCGACCTGTGTTATTAACGTTCAGTTCATCTTCCTCTACAGTGCACGACAAGCACCAAATTTGAATGTTAAAGAAATAGTACTATTAAAACATTACTAGTGAAGGTATCACTTAGTAATATAACGCTAAAGACTCGAGATTTTAATTGAATTTTAGATCAAAAATTAACATTCCCCTCCCCCCCATCTTATAAGGAAAGACTCCGGTTAGTTCTCGAAGAATACAAATAAAATATAAACAACATTTTCAAATATGAAAAAAAAAAAACACTACGTCTTTCAGAGCAAAATCAGCTACCAATTTAGTGATCTTCCAATAATATAATGCCAGTTTTTGTTTAACATTTGATTTAAAACTTTCTGGGAAAATTCTTTCAAGAATGAAACAAAATGCGCATGAAGTTTTATCATTTAAAATTCCTCATTTTCTTAACACCTGCTGTCAAGAATATATTAGTCCTAGTGTCAAGTTTCAAAGTTTCTTTGTTCTGCGGGCATTCGTACATCTGTTTGCTGAAACGGAACCTCGGTTTTTCCATCTGGAAGCAGCAAGTGATCCACGCGCTGCGCCACGGGTTGTCCTTCGTTACAAATGTCTAGTTTTTCCTTCTGTATATGTACCTGAGCAAGAGAAGAAGCAAAAAATTATTTAGGTATACAGTGAAATTCCGTTGCAACGAACTTTAAGGGACCACACATTTAGTTCGTTGTAAAGGAATGTAAACAATATTCCAGGAATTAAATTGAAACTAAACATTCATTTCGTTGAAACGAAATATTCGTTGCATTGGTGTTCGTTGTAACGGGTTTCCCTGTATATTTGCATCTACAAATATGAGTCAAAAACTGCAAGTGCACTTCTATCTTCTATAGCAAGTGCAAAAGCAAAGTGCTCTTCCTCTATAGCAAGTGCTTATATGCAAGTGACTTGCACTAAACTAGTATTACTAAATAACAAAATTGAAAAATAATGACTCAAATGATTCATAGCTGTGAACGGTGACACTCAACCGTTTTACCCTAAGTCGTACCTTATTCTCATATAAATAATAGCCGATGATAAAGTAACCCGCGTGTTTTAACAATGAAACTCGCGCCATGGCATGATAATTTGATAATTCGCAACTCCAACAAACTAATAGGGGGCACTGCAGCCACTGTCTAATGGCGGATGGAAAAGGTAAAACAAACGCATGCCGTAGCGTAGAAAATGCTCATAAGTCTAGTAAATTTTGTTCTTAGGCATGATTTTTTTTTCTTTATTCTCTTTAAATAAACTTTCAAAGTCTTGTGGATATTCTGGTCCACATAGAAAGAAATGAGAATTCAAGAAGCATTACTAAAGGTCAAATCTTAATGCAGATTACGTAGCTAAGTTCTAAGCAGCCATTTCCACGATGTTGAGTTCGATATTTATCAGTTCTTGATAAAACTAAATAATAATTGTGGCCCGACAAAAATAACAATTGATGCTAAAAAATTTAATTATATGACATTACGAATTATTATCAAAAGAATATGATACTTTTTTGCCTAGCTTAGCTAGCGCTAATTATTTTGCATTTGTAGCTGAGTTATTTTTCTCAAATTGCTGAATCGGTTAATTTTAAATTTTTCTGTTTCGTAGGTTTTTAATTTCCGAGTTATGATTTAATTATGCCATGCTATGCAAATCATTAACAAAATTCTCACGGATATATGGTGGTAGTTTTCTTTTTAATTGATCTACCGTTACTTCTTTTCACTTAGCGAATTCTGCAATCTTTCTACCATTTTATTCCATTCATGATAAAAAAATAAAAATGGTTTAGCTGACATGCGAAATCTCACCAAGGGTTCTTTGCTCGCACAATACTAAAACTATAACCCTAAACAATTTGGCGAAACCTTTCAGCTGAGAATGTAAGAAATAAAGTTAATTCTCTCTCGGTTAAACATTTTTCATTTCGTTCTACGATAATATATTCAAGAAAATATTTTGCATGCTGTCCATTCCAACTAAATGCTGCTGTAAAATATGGTTAGTTAAATAAATTTAAGATTAAAAAAAAAACATATTCTTACAAATTCAGACAAAACAATAAAATTTTTTACCTGGTATAACGTTATCCAAGTTTGTTAATCCAAAGTTTTCTTGTGTTTACGCTTTCACAATTTAACAATCAACTCATTTTTTAGAAGGAAATAAGGAAAACTAACATTATTTTGAGAAGCTCAAGAATACTATTAAGGGACGAAACAATTTCTGTAGCTGAAAGCAATTTAAGACACATCGAATGCATAAAATACTCATAACAAACTGCTTATGTTTACCTACAGATACACATGGAACGCAATGTTTTACCTTTTTATTTAATTTTATGAATCACCGCAAGATAGCATTTTCGAGCGCTGGAGTTGCGAACATGATTTGATAATATTTAACATGAAGGGAAAGTTTCTATTGTGGCAAGGCTGAACTCGATCCGGTGACTTAACAATTTTACTGTTAAGACTCATTTTAGGAGAATGAAGAAACGTAAAAATGGTCAACAATGAAAGCTACCTACTGGAGTTTAGGGTTAATCCACTGGAGTTAAAGCTTAAACTATCAAAATATCACCAAACAGGTAATTGCTGCGTTCAAATGTAAAAGCAAATGTTCACTCGTCATACCATGACGGGTGACTTTCTACTATTAAGATAAATCTCGTGGGCAAAAACATATGTAAAATTTTAGTATCTTCAAAATGTCTCTAGATTGTATGGGAACACACCAAAACGGAAAGAAAAATCCAAACCAAAAATCGTTGTTATCATTATCTCTTCGCAAGCTTATTTTACTGATACGATGTTTCAATCTTTTACCAACCAATTTCTGACCATTTGGTTCCAAATTTGCAAGTCAAATTAATACCGAATGAAGATAATCGGATTTGGAAAGCTTCAGTACACAGTTTTCGATGCCGCAAGTTGGGCAAAACTGGTTAAAAACACTCTCGACCAAATCACCTTTCAAAAAAATAAAATAAAATCAAAATTAGTTCATCCATTCAAAAGTAGCGATGTCAGAGACAGATCCATATAGATAAACACGTTAAACCTACAGTAACCCTCACATCCTTTTTGCGTCGAAGTCGAATAAGTAATTACACTGTTTAAGGCATGGGCAGATACAGACTACCATTTTAGGAGAGGGGGGCATGCTGATGAATGCCCTCCCAACCATATGAACGAATCTATGGTTTTAGGTACGAAACATTTCTGAAACTGATTCCCTGTCAATACTAAGCAAATCGGTGAGGAATAAGGCCTCTCCTTGGGCATAAACGAAACAACTTAATTTCATAAGCAATGAAAAGAAGTAGCATTTCAAATATTTACTTTAAAAATAATAAATGAATTAAAAATACTTCTGAAGTTGTTTGCATTTTATTCATTAAGTGTTTGAACGCAATGTGGACGGATACTATTGTCGACGGTTTAAGGGGGTCATGACTCCCATGACCCTCTCCTTGTATCCGCCACTGGCTATAAGACAATATTTGCAACATATGCATTAGTAAAGATTTTATACGGCAAAAGAGAGTGACTTGAAAACTTGAATAATAGTAACAGCCTCCAACAAAATAACCGAGATCAAAAAATAGGAAGTTATCAATTTCATCTTTGTGGGGTTTTAGATCCATAACTTTTCACTGAATGAACCAAATTGTCTAACTATTGTTTTACCCACAAAGAGTGATTATGGGAAGGTCCCGTACTGTTGCTCAACAATATTGATTTATTGGAAAGTTGTAGACAACGAATGAGTAATTTTTACATAAACTGTCAAAACTTGCTTCGATGCTTTGCTATAAATGTTTATCGGAAAAAAGAGGCGCATGTGAACATGGTATAATTTACTGAGATAACTTCAAACAAAAAATCTTGATAAAATCTCAAGTTCTGGCTGTACCAGTTCTACCTCTTGGCCAAACGTTTAGAGCAATGAACAGGTTTATGTTTCTGTGGTGAACACTTCTTTGTTTTAGCAGGTGTTGCGTGTAATTTATCAGTCTTCTTTAAATGAAAACATATTTTAAACTAATTAATAAGCTAAACTTAACTTTTGCAAACCATTGTAAAAAAACTAAAATAAATTTTCGACATTGTTTAAATATTTTTATTTAAAAAGAATTCTTTCAATTCAAACTGTTAGAGCAATGAACCGGTTTATGTTTCTGTGGTGACAACTTCTTTGTTTTAGCAGGTGTTGCATATAATTTATCAGTCTTCTTTACATGAAAACATATTTTAAACTAATTAATAAGCTAAACTTAACTTTTGCAAACCATTGTAAAAAATTTTAAAATAAATTTTCGACAATGTTTAAATAGTTTTATTGAAAAAGAATTCTTTCAGTTCAAACTTTTAGAGCAATGAACCGGTTTATGTTCTGTGGCGACAACTTCTTTGTTTTAGCAGGTGTTGCATATAATTTATCAGTCTTCTTTACATGAAAACATATTTTTTAAACCAATTAATAAGTTAAACTTAATTATTGCAAACCATTGTATAAACATTAAAATACATTTTTGACAATGTTTAAGTATTTTTATTCAAAAAGAATGCTTCATTTTTGCAAATTAGTTCTTAGGTAGATGATGGGTCACTTGCGAACACAAAATCGAAGGGCACATGGGAACCCATATCCTCCGTAATACTAATATTAGTGATGGGTATTACTATGCATTAAAAATGTGTAAATATTTGGAATTATTAATTTTATGCAGTCAATTTGAAAATTTATTGTTATTTATTATATTAAAAAATATTTATTTATTCATTTTGATTAGTTTTTGTTTATTGATTATTTTTTATAGTTGGTCAACATTTCAGTGTTATATAATACTTACAGGAAACAAAAAGACGAAATATTTTCGCTTATTGAAAAACTGAAGTTATTAACAATTTTAAAATACGAGTACATTATCATACTCTGTATATGAAAGCTTGTTAGCAATGAAGTTTTTTCTTGACTATTCAGTGATCAAAACATGCTACGAAACTTTAAAATTTTATAGTGAGCAGAGTTATATATTTGGAAAAAAAGAAAATTCCTATGACATTTTTATTGCACAATTTTAACTGATACAGTATGAGTTACAAGCCTTTCAATGTACCTGGCGTATAAGAGAACGTATATATTTTATATTAAGAAGTTTTTCTTTGAAATATGGTGCTTGTCATGCATTTTAAAACGCGTTCATATGTGCTCCAGGCTTGTTCACGTGTTTGTACAAAAATTGCAAAACATATCGACAAACTACCAAAGTCAAAAATTTCTTCTGAGCCTGCCTCTCGAAACATTTGAACACCTTGAGGCGATACATTAACTTTTAAATTAAGAAGCGTCTTATAGGTTAACTTGTTGAGTGACAGGAACAGGTTATTTAGGCATTGACTACACATCATTTCGTATCGATAATTGTTGCGCAACCAGCAGTGTAATTCAAGATATTGGAAAAAGAATACCCTGACAAAAGCACGAATCTAAAACCTCCATTAACTTCCTTTGTCTTCGTAAGAACACGCGTCACTCCAGTTTTCGGTTAATTAGTGTCTTAGTCAATCATCAGTTTTAACGCTTTATGTTAAGTGTCGGAATCGGGTGAATCACAACGCTTGGGAAATCCATTTTATCAGTTCTTCTCTGCTGCTTGTCATCAGGTTTTAAAATTTCTAAAGGCAAAGGTCCTCAACACTTGTCCCTGCAAAATGAAGTGCACGGATTAATTAGAATTATATTGGAAATAAAAGTAAAAGTTAAGAGACCAATTCACATTAATGTCAGTAAGATTAACATCATTTTTAAACTGAAACATTACGTCAGTTTTAAAGCTGTAATTTTTAAGAAACTTTAAAAAAAAAAAAAAAAAAGAGAGAGAGAGAGAGAGAAAGAAAGAAGGAATGAGAAAGAAGCAAAAGAAAAAAAAAAGAAACTGGTTTTGGAAGACTGTTATGCGCGAATGATTTCAAATAAATCTAAGTAGAGGAATGTGGGGCAGCACGAATTAGTTAAGATAACTTGCCTCTTTGAAAATTATCAATTCTTTTTTTTTTTTCGAAAATTACAAAAAAAAAAAAAAAAAAAAAAAGAAAGAAAGAAAAAGAACAATATATTTTATAATAAAATTTGCTTCGAAGCATTATTTTTCATTTTTGGCAAAAATTAGTGCCTTAAAAACTTAGGGAGAAAGTGTTTTGCACACTTGAAAAACATGCACAAACACACACACGACTGCACACATACACACGGCTGCACACACACAAGCACGCCTACATAGTATATACGCCACACACGCCTACATATACACACGTAAACCTACACACACACACACTAGCGCCTGCATGCACACACGCACACACGCGCACGCCTACATGCACGCGTACATGCACACCTACATGCACTCACACACGCACGCCTACATACACACAGACACACACACACACGCCTACACCTAAACACGCATACTCGTGATTGTGAAAAGTATAATTTGAATTTAAAATGCCAAAAAGTCTTTTTTTTTTACGAAAGAAAATCTTGTCAAATTTCGTAGTTTGAGGCACGCGAAATACTATTGATTTTGCTAATGCGAAATTGCCTGAGATAAGTTCTATTTGTCTTTCCCTTGGGTTGCACACACGTGATAATTATTTTATACGGGATGTATCATTAAAAAATAATGAAAACCAGTATGGCAAAACCGCACTGTCATTAAGTGCAAAAATGAGAAAAATCTAATAGAAATCTATTTTTATTAGAACGGATCTGAGAAGGGCGTTAGAAATATAAGTAATGCGAGATACAAGATCATCCGTGCGCACATTAGGGTGCCCCCCCCCCTCCAAAAAAAAGGTCAATTTTTCATGCCGTCCACTCTCTTATATTTTCCCTTTTAGGTCAAAACAATTGTAAAAAAGGTTTTATACAGTTAGAACAACTGCAACCTGTGCCGACTTGCGCCTGAAAGTGTGAAGCAGCCCTGTGTATAAAGAAAATGCTAGACAACTATCTGTATAAAAACAAACTAACTTTATTTCAACTTGACAATTGTAAGAACTTCCAAGTTGCCCTTGCAAACAAAACTACTACGAGTCGACAAACATCAAAGCTATCGAAGCTGCGATAAAAAAAAAAAAAGCATCTTACTAAATTGAACCGACACGACAGTTAAGTTTATGGTGGTCAGTTTGCATAAACAAAAAGCGCCCTCTTGTGCACAGGCGAACCTAAGGATTTGCATGGATATTTTCCATAGTGTACTAGGCCGAATCGAAAAAATTGTGTTTTCGGAAGTTAGAAATTTCATGTTGATAAAACGTTGCTCGTATAGCCCAACAAGTACCACAAAAATATTTATCCAAATTAAAAAAATATATATTTTGGTGTCCAGCAGGAAGCCTAATATTTGTAATTTTTTTCAAAAAATTGATATTTTTCTACATATATTTTTTTTAATGCAAGGTACATTTTTAAAAATTATCAAGCTGAAAAATACAAACAGTAAAGTCAGTAATTAGGATAATTAGAAATTGAGGCTACCATGCAATGTTTAACCCTCCCACATAGGACTCAAAATATGGATTTTTTTTTTCAAGTATAAGTTATATTTTTCATTTTAAATATGCTATTTTTTCATTATTCTTTTGCAAATGTTGATTTAAAAATGTGTTCGCTAATAATTTTCGCACTTGATATTTTATTTAACTATGCATGAGTAAATTTTTAAAAGATAAATTGAAAAAAAATCAATTTTTTGAAGAAAATTGCTAATTTCACGCCGCTTGCTGGACACCTAAAATATTTTTTTAATTCAGATAAATACTTTGGTGGTACATATGGGGCTATAGGGCCAGCGTTTTATCACCATAAAATTTTGAACTTCCTATTTTTTTTAAACTCAGCCTAGTACACAAGTACACAGGGCTGGTTCACACTTTCAAGCGCAAGTCGGCACGGGTTGCCGTTGTTCACATTTTGTGAACGTTTTTGTTACAATTGTTTTGACCTAAAGGGAAAAATGCAAGAGGGTGTGCGACTTGAAAAACCGACTTTCGTTTTGGGGGGAGGGGGACACCCTAAGGGATATGTGCAAATTTGCCGGTAACTGCAGCAGGTGTCAGACATGGGCAAATGCGTTAAGTATTTAAGAATCTTCAGCGTGTGAATCTGTTAAGCAAGAACTATGTTAGAAAGTTTTAGAAGAGCTGTTTATATATTTATATAAATATAAGCAACAAGAAAAATGGAGATTCATTTACTCCCTTTTATTTCAAAGATGTTTTAGTTCGTAAAAAATGTAGTAACGTTTAAAGAGATATTTTAAAGTTTAATGATTTTATTAATCTTTTTTTTTTCTTTTGGGAACTATAAGCTTTTTGCAGAAAACTTGGAGTTTCGTCTTGTTTCAAGGAATTTTGATCCGCTAGAACTCGCGTCAAAATAAGTAACCCAATAACTCGCGCGAGAAAACCTTTTTCACATCATTCTATTTCCAAGAAACTCACCATTTGTTACATGTATTTGATTTATTTATTTGTTTTAGTTCTGTTTGTGCATTTAGTTACACAAACGAGATATGCCCAACACATACGTGATGCCTTCGTTACATGTTTGATGGCCAACCCCCAACCGTACAGATTTTACTGTATGTTTTTTTTTTTTTTCTTAGGTAGAGGGTATATTGCTCACGGCTCGAGTTATAGGCAGTTATCGCAATTTTTAAATTAAAAATCAAAAACAACTTTTTAATAGTAAAACTAGGGAGACCATTTGAGACTGCCGAAAATTCAATCTCACACTATTACTCTGTCACGACCCACGATTTAGAAACCTCTGATCTAATCATTTATATTTCAACACCAAGATTGCTGTTGAATACAAACGAAAGATGCAACCACCATTTGACTTGCAAATTGCCCTGAGTGGTAGCGGGGGAACAACTTTAATAAAAAAAAACTGATGCAAACTTAAAGACAGAGATCCCCCCCCCCACCCACGGGCTGACTTCCTTTCCTAATGCCCTGAGGACCTTCATGTCCCGTTAAAAGATGCTTCTAGTTTGGCTGACAGGGAGTTGATTGCAGAAGACCTTTGTGTTTTTCTTAACACATTTATTTCTCTGGGGAAACTTTATGAACGATGTTGGACACTGTGTCGTGGGTGGGGCGCTTCCCGTCGCAGGTGGTAAGAGGTGAGCCATATGCAATTACTTTTCTTCAAAGATATATGGTTCGAGTTACTTGCAATTTTTTACTAGAGCGTTGGGAGAGGGTTATTCTTATTAATGAATAGGGAAATTAAAGTTTGGTTTCCGTTCCCCTTTAGGAAAAAAAGTAGAAGATGAAGGTCAGAAATAGTTTCAGACATGTGCATTCCAGTATAATTAAATATGTAAATGTGCTGTGAAGTTTTGCGAACATGTTCTCATATAATAGTGAGAAATCATTTTTAAATTCTTACAAAGATTTTGAGTGGCAATATTTTCGTCGCAGATAAATTCATTAAACAAACAGTTTTTCCACCAAAGTTTTTTTTTTTTTTTTTTAACAAGAAACTCAACTAAATTTTCATAAGATATTTCTAGATCATACCTAGGTCCTTATCTATTTTTAGAAAAAAGAATTACTCAAACAAGCAAAATACATTTCAAATAGTGTTCCTTTCAAATCGAGTACTGTACTGGTTTTTTTCAAAATGGCCGATTTTGTGCAGAATTTTAGTAGGCTGTAACGGAATAAATAGAAAAAAATCTTACAAAATCCTTCTGTGATATTTCATATGCCCCTTAAATGTAAATACTGTAATTTTTTTAAAAAAAATTGTCTATGTTCATGTGACAGGCTTGCCTGATCTGAGATGGAATGGCTCTATAGATAAATTATTCTCTTGAAGAGAAAACTTTTTTTCCCCCTTCTATTAACAGGCGTTACAAATGTAAAAACGATTATGTATTTGGAGTACTGAAGCTTAGTAAAATAGTCCAGCTCTCCACTAGTAGGAACTCCACCATGTAAAACAAGAGTCTTCTGATAGTGGAATTGCAACTTACAAAGAACGTAAAGGCTTGTAAGTTCAGTCCTCCATCAACAAATTTGACACACTTTAATCGGTACTCTCTTTTTGCACTTTGTCTCCACTTGTAGATGTGATTGTCGTTCATCAGTATCGTTTTCATATTAGAATATAATAAAAATAGTAACCAAACCATAGTTTTATAAAACCAGTATAAATCACAAAGTATTACAATAAAATCAGTAATTGTAAAGTGATTCCAAAATACTGATCCCAGTCATACAAGGATTTAAAAAATAGCTAGTTTTTCTCTTTTAACAGTCACTGATATTCCACATCAAGCTATGCAAGAAATGTTACGACAAAGAAAATCACCATTATAAGGACCATTTTCAAAAAATGTTATTATTCGAACATTCGGTTCGTTACCGTATCGTAAAAGACCTGACTGGAAGAATGGCAATTTTCACCGCCAATATTTAGTTTTCGCCGATATCTTGTTCATGTGAATGTTGATGTTCAAACGGTTAATGATGACATTTACCAGATTTCAGACTTTCTCCCAGTAACACACACACACACACACACACACACACACACACACACACATATATATATATATATATATATATATATATATATATATATATATACATTGAAACATATTAAAGAGAAAAAAATATTAATACCATAAACCACAAGCCCGAAGATGCGCAAAGCAGCTAAACAAATAAGTCAGGTAAATATATACATCAATAAAACAACAAACAGACAAGGTTACAACATGGATAAATGACAGAGATAAAGCCAGTACTCTTCAGCAGTGAAAACTTCATCCTATGGTCGAAAGACCAAAAAATTTATACTAAAACTAAATGTAGGATATCCTGTTCCGAAAAAGCTAACATTCAGGATTACATAGGGCTAAACACACTATCTGTGAAAAATGAATGTAGATTCTTAAAACTAAGACCTAAAACTAAGTACTGGGTTTTCGTCTCGGACATTAAAAGCCAAGGCTATCAATAACTTCCCTCCACTATACCGCCAGCAAAAAATCATAAGTCTTACCTATGTGTCCGGGTGCAAGTTTCAACCATAGTCATCGGTTCAATTTTCGTGCCAGTCGATAAAAATAAAGTGAAAACAAAACCAATCAAATGAATAAAAAATAAATTAAAGCAGCGGTTCCCAACAGGTGGTTCGCGAGAGGTTTTCAGGGGGTTCGCGAAAAAAAAAAATGTGTAATGGCGAAGTTTTAACATGCCTGTTTCTGATGAAGTCTCATGTTCAAGCGGTTTCAAGCAAAGTTTGCTCCTTTTTTTTTAAAATTTGATCTCACACGTTCGATACTCTTAGCATGAAAATATTTGCGTACTTGCTGACATATTTTACATTTAAAGAATTTAGCCTTTCATTGCAAAGTGCCGGTTTTAGCGCTTTCATTGAGAATGACAGCCCTGAAGCCATGCTGAAAAAGCTGCACTTATGAATACAATGTCTGCAGATGAAATAATTTGAAAGCGTTCGTTTCTTCAGAAGTTATTTATCGGAAAGATTGATTAAACATGATGAAAACATTACATGGAGCACATGCGAGCGTCTCAAATATTTTAAAGTTTAGTTTTTTTTACCATTTGAGTTCGACGAAGAGATATCGCTTTTTTCGTTTGTTGAGTCAAAAATTCACAGAAGTGAGATCGCGATCTTGTTTGATGTTATAATTTTCACACTACATAGACTACAATTTTTTTCGAGCTTTATTGTCGAAAAAGAGAAAGAATGGCTATCAACCATCACAGGAAGAATGGAAAATTAATTACTTTAGAAAAAAATTCGTGGGTGAAAGTTTGGCAGTGTGAGGTTTCGCAGTAAAAATATAATCAACGGAGTTTAACCATGCAACTTAATTTGCGCTCTATTTAAACAAGGAATTTATGAGATTTGTGTAGAAAATTTCACTTGTAGTAAGTGAGCTTAAAATACTTTTTTTTAAATCACCTTTTGTGTAAAAATTAGAGTAAATGCGTATATTGAAAAATGGACGCTGGTATTATTTTTCAATATACGCATTTTACTCCGCGCTTATAGCGTAATTACAAGAAAATTCTTCAGCAATCAAACGATTGACGTAAGCAGTAAATCTTTATCAAACAGCTGGGCTCGTAGACCTTTTCAAAAAGACTGAAACCTAGAGATCTTTCTCATTTACTAGAGGGTGCCTCTAGTACAGGCGACTAGAGGGCGCCTGTGATGCAGGGAGTGTTTTTTGCTGCTAATTTGATAAGTGTTTTTTTACTATAATTTTTCATTATTACTGTCTAGTTTTAGGTTTTTTTACTTTACTTTATCATGTAATTTAGTTTTATTGTGTTTTGGGGGCTCATTTTTGCTGTTATTGTATTCTTGAAGTGTTTTTGCATTTTTTGGAGCTAAGCCTAACATGTGGTGATCTCCTGGTTTTGATCTTGTGTGCTTTATTGGGTGTAGCAACTCTGTTTATTTACTGCTGTTTTTAGTATTTATTCTGTGTTTGTTTGCATTTTTATCTTACTGTTTTGCCTTTTGGAACATATTCACTGAGTAGAAATGGGTGTTATATGCATTATGAAAGAGGTAAAGAGTGGGAAGGGGGACAGGTGGATCTCTTGTGATTTATGTCATATGTTCTGCCTGTATAAGGGGGAAAATGAGTCTGTTTTTGAAGAGGATTATATTTGCACTAAATGTGCTGAACTCTCAGACTTAAGACTTAAGATGCTAGTTTTGGAAGCCCAGTTAGCATTAGGGTGTAAGCCAGTTGTAGAGGGTATAAATGTTTCAGATATTCAGGGGGAAGTTTCAAATGAGGAGTTAGATTGGGAAACTAAGGGTGTAATTTTGGGGGACTCTATGGTAAGGGAGGTGGGTAACACAGTTGGGAGAGTAAAGCGTAAGGTGGCTACGTGTTGTTTACCAGGGGCTCGGGTAAAAGACGTTAATATGGTTGCTGAAAAGAAGGGAGTATTGAATAAGGAGGACATGGTTACTTTGTGGGTGGGAACAAATGATGTAGGCCACAGTAAAAATGAGGAGTTTTCTAGGGAATGGGAATCCCTGTTGGATAAAGCAACCAGCTTTTCGACGAATGTCCAAGTGGTTGGTTTGCTTCCCAGGTATGGAGTGCATAGGAGCTGGCTAAATCAACGTGCGAGGTGTATGAACTTGCTACTGAAGTCAATTTGCGAAAAGCGCAGTATCAGGTTCATTGATGTATGGAGTCATTGTAAACGGGATTGGATTGCTAGGGATGGCCTGCATCTGAGCTCTACAGGGGTCAAAATGGTTAGTGGATTAATTTTAAGGGCTTCGGAGTCAAAAAACTAAGTTGGAATGGGGGGCATGGTTCAAGCACCAGGTATCGAGAGAACGAAATGTTTTTGGGTATTGCTAGAAATGGAAATAAAGTGACAAACAAGAGTAGTAATGTTAACAATTGTAATTTAGGAAATTTCAGGGTGTTAAATAAAAGCAACTTAGGCATGCTTAAAGTTTTCTATACCAATGCTCGCAGTATTAGGAACAAGATGGATGAATTGAAAAGCATAGTTATGGATGAGAAGTTGGATGTTATCGGAATTACAGAGACATGGGCTACCGAATCTGATGCAGAGTTATTACATATTGCTGGGTATAATTTATTCAGACAGGATAGAGTAGGTAAAAGAGGTGGTGGGGTTTTATTTTATGTTAGAGACAATTTTATTTGCAACGAATTGGTCATAAATGATAAGCCTACTGATATTGATATGGTTTGGCTGGAGTTGATGAGCAGTAAGGGCATAAAGCTACGCTTTGGAAACATTTATAGGCCACCTAATTCAAACCAGGGACAAGATGAACAGATGTACCGTATTATTAGTGACATGTCCAGTAAGGGATCCGTTATCATAATGGGGGATTTCAATTTTCCGGGTATTGATTGGAATAATTTTTATCCTGGTAATGGCAAAGAAGAGGAATTTTTAAAAGTAATTGGTGACTGTTTCTTAGATCAAGTTGTAACTCAGGGAACTCGAGAGGAGGCCATTTTGGATCTAGTTTTTTGTGACATAGGTAGTTTTGTTCAGGGGTTGAGTGTAGGGGAGCATATTGGAGATAGTGATCATAACAGCATTAGGTTCCGGGTTAAATTTGAAGTGTGCAAAGATGATAATTTTAGGTTTGTGCCCAATTTCAGAAACACCGATTTTGTTGCACTTAGGCAGAGCTTGAAAGAGGTTTTTTCGTCAGGGTTGGAAAATAGCGACGTAGATCAGCAGTGGACGGAATTTAAGGATAAACTTGCTAAAACCGTTGGGGACTATGTTCCATTTAGGAGAAAAGGTGTTAGTACCAAAATTTGGCCCATGTGGTTCTAAAGGGAGACTAAAGAAGCTCTTAATTATAAGCAAGCCACTTTTCGTAAGTTTAAAGAAACTGGTCAGAGTGCGGAGAGGCTCCAGTATGGTAAGGCAAGGCGAAATTTTAAGTATTTGGTACGGATTCAGAAAAGGGAATTGGAGCAAAGGCTGGCAGATGACATTGATGGGAACCCTAAGAGGTTTTTTGCTTACGCTAATTCTGGGAAAGCTCGAAACAGTCAAATTGGGCCTTTGGTTGATGAGCATGGAAATTTAATCCAAAACGATAGGGATATTGCAAATGTTCTAAATAACTTTTTTTCCAGTGTGTTTAACGATAACTGTATCTCAACAGTTGACACTAACAAGACACAAGCTATTATACAGCTTGAGGATTTTGTATTTTCCAGGGAGGAGGTTTTATTTCATTTGAAAAAGATTAAAGCAACTAAAGCTCCGGGACCAGATAATATTTATCCAAAAATTTTAGTTGAATGTGCAGAGGAATTAGTGAATGTTATTTTGAATATTTTCAATGCTTCTTATAACTCGGGGACGGTGCCAGAGGACTGGAAGCTGGCTAACATACCGCCACTCTTCAAGAAGGGGTCTAAAGGTATTGCTGGGAATTATAGACCTGTAAGTTTGACTTCGGTGATTTGTAAGATTTTCGAAACTTTGATCAAAATTAAGATCATGATGTTCTTAGAGACTAATAGTCTGTTGACTAGTTTGCAGTATGGTTTCAGGAAAGGTAAATCCTGTACTACTAATTTATTGCATTTCTACGACAAGGTTACCTCAGCTTTAGATAACAAAAAATGTGTGGATGTTGTTTATATTGATTTTCAAAAAGCTTTTGACAAGGTACCGCATGTTGCTCTTCTCAGCAAGTTAGCTGACATTGGAATAGGAGGAAAAACTTTACTTTGGGTTAGAAATTGGCTTACTGGTAGGAAGCAAAGAGTAGTTGTGAGAGGAAATCATTCTAATTGGAGTGATGTTTTAAGTGGGGTTCCTCAGGGATCAGTTTTAGGGCCTCTTTTGTTTATTATATTTATGAATGACATCAATGAAAATATTTCTGGAAGCATGAATTGTTTTGCTGACGATGTAAAAGTTATGGGGATTTTCGAAAATGAAGAACAAGTAAAACAGCTGCAAGAGGATTTAGATCATATTACTAAGTGGGCAGATAAATGGGATATGGCAGTTAATGTAGGGAAATGTCAAGTGCTACACTTAGGTCATGGAAATAAGCGTATGAGATATCGTTTACAGGGTTCAGTCATAAATCAGGCAGAAAATGTTATGGATCTGGGTGTCTTTATAAATCAGGACTTCAAGTTTAGTCAACAGTGCAGTATTGCTAGTAACAAAGCCAACAAAATGCTTGGGTTCATCAATAGATCTATTTCAAACAAATCTAAGAAAGTTCTTCTGCCTTTATATAGGAGTTTAGTAAGACCTCATTTGGAGTATGCTGTTCAGTTTTGGTCGCCTCTGAAGAAAGATATTTTTGTATTGGAAAGGGTTCAAAGAAGGGTAACTAAATTAGTAAGGGGACTCTCAGATTTAGATTATGATACCAGACTTAATAGGCTTAACATGTATAGCCTGGAGCAAAGGAGAGTCAGAGGGAACATGATTCAGTTATTTAAATTTATCAAAATGAAAGATGTAAATGGATTAAATTTTTGCGGGGAAAGCAGGACAAGGGGTCATTGTTTTAAGCTATTTAAATCTCAGGCTAACTTGGAAATCAGGAAAAACTACTACTTTAGCAGGGTCGTGGGCACTTGGAATAGCTTACCGGAAGAGGCGGTAATGAGCAAGGGAGTGGATAGCTTTAAGAGGGCCATTGATCTTCATTGGGGACTAATTAATTGACTAGGACCAGCCTAGCTGGGCCCAGTGCCTGTTGCTGGTCGTCACATTTGTATTTGTATTTATTTGTATTTTAGCGGAAGAAAAAAGTTCATTTAGTTAATCTGCGACAGCTCCCTGAAAGGTATTTTAATGATCATTTTTCAGTTGATTTCTGACTTAGTGATAGAGATAAATATACCCTTTTGTGTCAGGAAAAACTCAGCCAAACTTTGAGCCTCTTTGTTCCACAAATATTCCATTTAAAAAATTTTTCAAAGTTGATCGAAGCTCAATTTGTTTTGTATTCATGTTTTTACGATCATTTTAGTTCGTAGCAATATTTGTAATTCTATAATGTTTTGTTCTTGTTATTAAGTATGTTACAGCATCTAACTAAAAAATCTCTCCCAAATTTGTCTATATGTGTGAGTGTGTATGTGTACACACGTTTTTTCTTTTTTTTTTGCTTGTTGCTTATTACCTAGTACCCAAGGGGTTCACCAACTTCCTTCGGAGTTTGAAAGGGGTTCGCAAGGGGGAAAAGGTTGGGAACTACTGAATTAAAGGATCATCCAATACAAGTTCAAAAACATTCCAGGTAGACCGAAAAACACGTTTCATAAATCATCGTCAACTGGAGTCCAATTATATGGCTTCCTATTCCGATTCCGATTCCGAGTCACAACTGACTACAACTGTATTTATGTCGAGGACTGCATACTAAATGTCTTGCCTCCATTATTTTTTTATACCGATAGATGGCAGCACCATCACCGGATCGAACAGTTAATGAGAATTTAGAACTAGACCAGGACCTAATAGCTACCTGGTGCTAGCACCCCCAGAGGTATTGTTTCACTTGGAGGACATTGAGACCACGAGCATATTTAACGTCGCTCAGTCCCCTTTAATGACGACGGTGGATCTTCGACCATCGAGGTTCGAACTCAGGACCCTCCGGTCCCGAATCCGACACTCTACCGATCGGGCTACCACAGCCCATATGGCTTCCTCCAGAAAAATCATACACTGAACAGTTAGACGGTTACAGTGAAGCGAAGTGTTGGTTAAAGGCTATGCTAGAGAAAATATTATTTACGAGATTATTTGGGAAATGGTTTTCAAGAAGGTTCTTTAATAGTAGATTAATTTCTTGGTTGAATGCTGTAATTCGCAACTCCAGCTCTCGAATACGCTACCTTGCGGTGATTTACAAAACTGCCGAAAAAACTAAAACATTGCCACATTGCATTCCACGTGTGTCTGTTGACGTAAACACAGGCAGTTTGTTCTGAGTATTTATTAACACAATCGATGTGTCTTAGATTGCTTTCAGCTACAGAAATTGTTTCGTCCTTTAATAGTATTATCGAGCTTCTCAAAATAATGTTAGTTTTCCTTTATTTCCTTCTAAAAAGTGAGTTGATTGAGAAATGGTGAACGCGTTAACACAAGAAAACTGTGGATTAACAAACTTGGAGAACGTTATACCAGGTAAAAATTTTTATTGTTCTGTGTGAATTTGTAAGAATATGGGGTATTTTTTTAAATCTTAAATCAATTTAACTAACCATATTTTACAGCAGCATTTAGTTGGAATAGACAGTTTGCAAAATATTTTCTTGAATATATCATCGTAGAAAGAAATGGAAGAATGTTTAACTGAGAAAGAATTTACTTTATTGCTTTTATTCTCAGCTGAAAGGTTTCGCCAAATTTCTTTAGGGTTATAGTTTTAGTATTGTGCTATCAAAGTACCCTTGGCAAGATTCCGCATGTTAGCTAAACCATTTTTATTTTTTATCATGAGTGGAATAAAATGGTAGAAAGATTAACAGAATTCGATAAGTAAAAAGAAATAATGGTAGATCAACTAAAAAGAAAACTACCACCATCCCTGAGAATTTTGTTGATGATTTACATAGCACGACATAATTAAATCATAACTCAGAAATTAAAAACATTCGAAACAGAAAATTTTTTAATTAACCGATTCGGCAATTTGAGAAAAATAATTCAGCTACAAATGCAAAACAATTAGCGCTAGCCAAGCAAGACAAAGAAGTATCATCTTCTTTTGATAATAATTCGTAATGTCATGCAATCAAATTATCTATAGCATTAATTGCTATTCTTGTCAGGCCACAATTATTATTTAGTCCTATCAAGAATTGATAAATATCGATTCAACATCGTGGAAATGGTTGCTTAGAACTACGAACTACGTAATTTGCATTAATTTTTGATGTTTAGTAATGCTTCTGAATTCTCATTTCTTTCTGCGTGGGCCAGAATATCCACAAGACTTTGAAAATTAATTTAAAAAGAATAAAGCGAAAAAATCATGCATACGAACAACATTTACTAGGCTTATTAGCATTTTCTTCGTTACCACGTACGTTTGTTTTATCTTTTACGTCCGCCATTAGAGAGTGGCTAAAGTGCCCCCTATAGTTCGTTGGAGTTGCGAATAGTGTTGCAAATTCTTCTGGTTCTGATGGCTTGCGAAACAATGATGCCAATAAAAACTTTTTTTACTGAGGAACGAAGAAAAACTTTACAGACAGTTAACTTTGAATTGAAATTTGCGTCTTTTATCATAAATAGTGGTTTCACAGTTGAAGTCAATATCAATTTTAATGTCAAGAAAATTAAAAATTTTACAGTTAGAACTAGTCTTTTTCAATGTGAGGGAGTTGTGATAAATATTTTTGCTGAGATCAGAAAAGTTGGAGTAGTTAATACATAATAAATCATCAATATATCTGCAGCAAAAAGGTGTGTAGTACCAGGATTATCAATAGAAAATGTTTTTTCATAGAATAAAAGAAAAAGGTTAGCTAGGGTAGAACTAAAGTTAGCACCCATAGCAATACCATTAATTTGTTGGAAACAAGAATTCCCATTTTTGAAAATAGTTGTAAAAAATGCAAAACTTTAAAAGTTTGAGAAAAAACCCCTCATTAATATTGAGTGAAGTATTGACTGATTTGAAAAGTTCAGTAACTTTGAATTGCAGTTCAATGAGAGCAATGTTGGCAAACAGATTTTCAAAATCAAATGTTTCCTGATGAAAGATGTCGAGCATATTAAGTAATTTGATCACATCATTGCTGTTATCGATTATCCAATACCATTTCTCTTGACAGAGCTCAAGTTGCTTTAAAATCTTTTAAAGATAAAATTCAAGTTTAACACTGAGGTTTTTTTCTAATGGTGTTAGTGGCAGAACAGATAAAACGAAAAGAAACAGGTGTTTTGTGGAATTTGGGAATTGCACAAAGGTAAGGTAAATGGCTAGTCTTAGGACGGGGTAATTTCTTGAGTTAAAAGAGAGGAGGACATTTAGAGAGAGATTCATGAGATTCATTTAGAGTGGAACATTTATAAGTGGTATTTTTTTCTAATTCAGATTTCATAATAGTAGCATAAAGTTTTTTACAACAGATAAAAAAATTGGAGCTGGCTTTGTCAACAACATTGAAAACATATGCTTCTTTAAGTTTCTTAAGGGAATTAAGATCATCTGCAGAAAATTGGAAAAAAGAAGAGTCCTTATTGATAATTTCACGAAGTTTAACTTTTAAATGAAGCAGAAAATGGTGTCTGTATTCTAGAAAAGCAACAAGTGGAATATTGTAACAGTAGGAGAGTTTTCTAATGAAATCATCAAGTTCACTGGAAAGTCTATTGTAGGCTTTCCAAAAATTAGTCCTAAAGTCGGGACGGAACTTGGTACCAAGTACAAAAATGTTTTTCAGGCTGTTATTTTGCAGAAAATTTAGATCGCCAGTTAAAACATGACCAAAAGTAAAGTTGAAAAATTCAGAAAAATTAGCACAATCACAATTGAAGTGTAAGTGTTTTTCATAATTTTTAGCCGCATCATGATAATTAAGACTTTTTTCAGAAAAAAGGGGATTGAATTTGAAACTAAATATAATTTCAAGATCTCGAACTCGAAAAAATTCCAAGAGTTAATTGTGCATTTTTGAGAGATGAAGATTGTCGAAAGATTTCTGTAAGAAGCTGAAAGTACAAAAACAGGATTTCTTATCTTGAAACGAACCAACTTTATAGGTTAAAAGATCGTAGCATAACAATTCAAAATGTGAATTTTTAAAGTCGTATTGCGGTAACGAATTTTTTAGTTTTTTTTTTTTAATATTTAAGTTTTAGACGAAAGCTAAAGATCCTGACTTCTTGAGTATTATAGGAGCTACAAAAATTGTTTTCAAGACTTTCTAAAGTCTCAAAAGGAGAAAAGGGTGGGAGAGTTCCCTGAACCCCTTTTGAAACGTGTTGTATCTGTATTTATACCAAATCTAAAGATAGAATAAATACTAAAATTTTTTGCAGAGTTGTGATTACTATTAAACATTTTGTAATTAAGCGAAGAGTTGAGTCCGTATGGGTAAGACTTTTGATTTTTTGCTGACGGTACGGTGGAGGGACATTATTGATAGGCTTGGCTTCTAATGTCCGAGACGAAAACCCAGTACTTAGTTTTAGGTCTTAGTTGCACAAATCTGCATTCATTTTTCACATATGGTGCGTTTAGCCCTATGTGATCCTGAATGTTTGCTTTTTCGCAATAGGACATCCTACATTTAGTTTTAGCATAAAGTTTCGGCGTTTCGACCATAGGATGAAGTTTCCACTGCTGAAGAATACTGGCTTCATCTCTGTCATTTATTCCATGTTGTAACCTTGTCTGTTTGTTGTTCTATTGATGTTTTTATATATATATATATATATATATATATATATATATATATATATATATATATATATATATATATATATATATATATATATATATATATATATGTATATATATATATATATATATATATATATATATATATATATATATATATATATATATATATATATATATATATATATATATATATATATATATATATATATATATATATATATATATATATATATATATATATATATATATATATATATATATATATATATATATATATATATATATATATATATATATATATATATATATATATATATATATATATATATATATATATATATATATTAGGGTGGTCCTTATTTTTGAAGATATTTTACGCGAAGCCCCTTCAATTTGTTCCATTGTACAAATAAATGATCCTTGCAAAATTTAAAGTCAATCCATGAACATTAACACGTGCCCCTAGGGCCCCCTTCTTCGAGTTTTGAAGAAAAAATTGCGGATTTTCTCATTTTTATGTAAAAATAGTCTAACGTTTTATATTTAGAGTAATTTTGAACCTCAATAGTTGCTGCTACTTCCAGACCGACCATTCTCTCACTTTCATTCAGTAAATTTAACATGTTAGAAAGAATAAAATGTACACCAATGGCATTGGGTCAAGCGTACCGCTGTTCTGCGCTTGTTCCACCCAATCAGCAGGGGAACGTTTCTTCCCATCAAGATGGACACAACGGATTCTATAGGCCATAAATGAAAAGCCTAGGCCATTAATGAACGACCTTTGACAACAAGAAATTGCCTCCTCCAAGGCTTTGGGGGTGTTGCAGGCACGTAGCTAGAACTTCGTTAAGGGGGGGGGGGTCCAAGGTTGCACGAACTTCAAAAGAGGAGGCATGCTATAGCAGAATTAGTAGCTGATAATTACACAAGATAAGATAAATCCAATTAAAACTGATTATTAAAATATGATAATTAACTAAAATTAATTAAATAATTGAAATTAATAGAGTCATTAGTTAAAATTAGTTAACAAAAATTTTATGTTAAGTGGTAAATTAATTATTGTCAGTTTGTAAATTAACATTAAACTGAAAGTTATCACATACAAAGTTTCCAAATATGGGTGAACCTCTGTCCTCCTGAAAATAAGTGATATATTTTCTATGAATAAAAAGGACACAATAAAAGAAAAACGAAAACTGCACTAGAAATTACTTGGAAAATGCATGCGATAATTTAATAAAATATTAAAGCTTTGTAATATATTTCATTTGTACTTATGCCATTTTATTTGAAAACTAGAAAGCCACTGGTCAAATTGCTTCAACTCTTCTTCATTTGAACGAAGCAATTGCCTGTTCGGTGATATTTTGATAGTTGAAATTTTAACTCTAACTCCAGTGGATTAACCCTAAACTCAAGTAGATAGCGTTCATTATTTTCGTTTCTTCATTCCTCTGAGATGACACAGTCTTACCAGAAAAACTGTTAAGTTACCGGATCGAGTTCAGCCTTGTCACAATAAAGCCTTTCCCTGCATGTTAAACATTATCAAAACATATTATCAAATGACATAACATGCCGTGGCGCGAATTCATTGTTGAAACACGCGGGTTACTCTATCATCGGCATTATTTATATGAGGATAAATAAATCTATATCTATGGAGTCGAATGTGTAACTATATGAATGTTACATAACGTAACCCTGTCCGATTTGAACAACATTTCAGGCAAAACCCCACAACTCTCTCAACGAAAATATTAACAAGGTTTCATTTAAAAAGCTTGAATTGGTTTTTATTTATTAACATTTATAATATTCTTTTGATAATACGAAACAGAATGATATTTCCAATCTTATCCGTTTTCTAATTATCATTCCTAATCATCAATTAAAAGCTTGAACAAACTATCAACTCTTTGAGGGACGGAGGCTTCCTTTGATGCAACCATTTTATATATATATATATATATATATATATATATATATATATATATATATATTTTTTTTTTTTTTTTTTTTCTTTCTTCAGCCAATTGACACAGTGATTTCAGTTAGCCGAAAAAAAAGAGAAGCAAGAAATAAATGGTGTTCTCAAGTGAAGTCACTATTCCTCAAAGGATGAAAGCTGTTCGAAAAAATTTTAAATACCGAAAAAGGCGTATTGCCGTTTTTTATCATTATTTTTTTCTTTCTAATGGGGCTGTGTTAGAGGCTTTAGCCTTTGCGGAACAAGTGCGAACCAACGATATGGCATATGCCACCATTAAGACGCGGATGTAAATGTCACAGGAAAATTTGATGCCCAGTTTCCACCAGATGGAGACACCTGAGCTCTCTTCGATGCGAAACTTCAAAAGGAATTTAATTTTGTCAAGAGCATTCACAGTCAAACGACCTAAGGGATCTTTTGCATGCCGATTAATGGAATGTATACCTAATGAATTAAATTAAGCATCTGTGTAATTTTATTTTAACAACATGTTGTTAATTTTAACAACAATACATATCATATTTTACGACGCAGGTAATGATTTTTTTTCTTTAATACGATGTTAGCAAAACACTTTATTGCAAGAAATAGTAAATATCTTTAGCTTGAAGAAAATAAGCGTTTAAAAAAAAAAAAAAAAAAGGCAACATAGAAACGAAAAATTCAAAAAAATTTACCTCGTATTCACCTTTTTTGCTTCCTTGCCTGTAACGCAGTAAATAGCGGTAATTTTCACTTAGTAATTTATAGTTAAATGCAGATGTCTGGTTTTTGTTACGTTTAATGCTACCTTCACAATTTACTAAAGATGGATGCATAGATGCTAATTAAATAACTCCTTAGTACAAAGCCAGTGAATAACAATCAGAAAATGTATTCCAATGCTGCAAATACAAATATGTTTAATGGAACGGGCAAACTCGAAGTGCGCACCGAGCAACCTTAAAACAGGGTTGGCAAAAGAGAAAAGTTATCGCCAAGCATGAACCTGCGCTCTTTCCTCCCCCCGAATGTCGAGCGATCTCGATTTCACCGGGGTTGACATATCTCTCGCTTTATCAGTAGAAGTTTTGTTGGCGAAAAGAAATGAAACATAAGTGGAATTTATTTTTAGCTCGTTATCTTGCAATACATGCACATAGGATGTCGTCTTAATTTTGAAAAAAATAAACAAATAAATAAAATACATGCATGTATATTGTTTCTGTAAAAAATAATTAATTGACTTTTATTGCTCTTTTTCCCCATTTTCTTGATTTTGTTCATTTATTTTGACATTTTTGGAAAAATTTAGGAATTTGCAACACTGATGCGTTTTCTTTAACAATTAACAAATTGTATCTCAAGATCAAATTATGTATGGGGGGGGGTCTGTTCCCTGGACCCTCGAATACCCAGGGCACAAAAGTGACACATTTTAAAAATTAAAAAAAAAAGTATTCTAATCACACATTAAAATCTAAATTTAATGCTATTTCGTAGTCTAGGAAAAGACTGTTTGTACTTTAACTATACACCATTAATTTAGACTTGGGAAAAAAAAAAACAGTAAATGCGCATATTTCAGTATTTGCGAATAAATCAGTTAAAAGTAGCATTACGTACAACCTTGGTTTTCTCCCCCCCCCCTGTCAATTTTGTTTTCGGAAAGCGATATAAGTAAAAGTATGAATGTTTGTGTGCATAACATATAAAATTTTTTTCCCCTTGATCTTCACAATATTGAAGGAACATGGGGTTACTAATCCAGTTCTGAATAATAGAGCAAGGGACAAGCAAGTTGAACTAGAAACAATTATGATGGACCAGGTGGTGCATCTAATTCCCCCAATTCTTGTACGTACATTCATTCTTTAAAAGATTTTTCGAGTAGGAAAAAGGTTTGTGCTCGAAAACTATACGTTGCTTCCTGGAAATATTTTTACAAAGAGCTTCATGCATTTTCATCTGTCTTTTAGAAGCATTCCAGCTTAATCTCTAAGTAATACTATTGAATAAAGCTATCTCCCCCTTGGTGGTATTGATAATGCCCCCATGCCCCCACTTACAAAAGAAACACTCTTTCACAAGTCTTAAGAATATTTTTGAATGACATTTAAGAAGATAAGGTTAGTCTGTTAACAACTGAAAATGTGAAAGTATAGGTGACTTTTCTGACCTTTAAATATTTAGAGGTCACAGGTACGATCACTAGTACACTAAAACCACGGCAAATATCATTATCAGTGTCAAGAAAAACAGATGTATTTTTTTTTATTGTTTATTTATTTTTTTGTTTAATTTGAGCTTAAAACCTTTCTACCCCCCCCCCCCCCTTCAGCTTCAGCCGTCCTGAAGACACAACAGCGCCCGAGCGAAAATTACATGCCGTCCGCTACCAAAAAAAAAAAAAAAAATGCTTTACGCACAATATTTAGACAATATATAATTAACCATTGAGTGCTGTTCAACTTAGTTTTTAGCCTACTTTCCCAGTAAAAGTTGAAAAGAAGAAAAAAGACATGAAAGAAGGCTGGCTTATTTGCATCTGAAAAATATTGCGAAAAACAAAAAAAATTCAAAAATAAATAAGATAATTAAATAAATATTAAAAAATTAAAAATTGAAAAGTAGGGTACTGAGATGGGGGGAAATATCTGTCGGTCTGTCCGCCCCCCCCCCCTAATAACTTTTGAAGGAATCTGTCTCCCCTAATAACTTTTGAGGGAGTAGTCCGATTCAAACAAACAGAGCTCGGCGAGGACACCTCTTTCCTATGTTTCATTTTGTGATTTGAAGTTTTTCGTTCAATTTTAAACAGTTCAAAAAAAATTAACATTAGCGCCTACGGGGAATTTCAAAGCAAATATAAATTCCGAACTTAGAGGCAAATTTGCTTCAAACAAACTTCGCAGGAAAAAGTTTTTGAGGAGCATGTATATAAAATATCTTTTTGATTTGAACAATTTTCCTTTCAATTTTGAACAGTTCAAATCCTTTTTCATTAGCGCCTACGGCGAAACTAAAAGTTAATATAAATTCCAAACTTAATTGCGGATTTGCTTCAAACAAATTTTGTTGGAAATAGATCTTGATGAACTACTCCCGACTCCGACTCCTAGAATTTTAGGGCAGTCGACTCCGAATCCGACTCCTACACTCGAAAATTAGTCGAGCTCTGACTCCACGACTCCAACTCCGTGACTTTGGCAAAAATTTCTATACGGAGGGAAAATGACTGACTCCTAATTTCGGAAATTTAAAGTCTTCCTCATCGCCTCTTACTCCTTTATCAAAAAAAAAAAAAGTCAGACTCCACAAACAATGGCAGAGTTGCGGACTTTAAGGGAGAATGACCGATTCCGAGTCTTTGAATTGAAAACCTTCGACTGCCGAATCTGACTCTTTTACCCCAAAATGAGATTGACTCCGACTCCGCAGCCATGGTTTTTACTTTGAAATAATTATTATCGGTATGATTTGTTTTCATTTTCACGCGAAAGTTAAAAAGTGCTTGGTGGAGAAATTCGGAGTCCTTTATGTTTCTACATAAAAATATGCACAGACGATTTATTTATTTATTTATTGATTTATTTTTTTGATAATGAAAATTATTTCTTTAAGCTGTCATTTTGTTGTTTTTATTTATTTATTTATTTTAAAAGTACATTTACTCATTTGTTTAAAAAAAAATTTTGGTAACAGGGGAAAAACAAACGATTTTTTTTTCTTTGTTTGACATAATATATTTATTTTAATGTCGGCGTAATAATGCCGTTTTTATGTATTTATATGCATTAACGACAAAAAGAGTAAAAATGTGCGATTGCATATGCATATGCATTAACATATTATCCGTATTTCTAGTTTCGAATTATGACGAAGTAAAAAATAAAAAAAAATAAAACGAATATTACAGATGTAGGTTTATGTGTCTAATCTTTTATTGTAGGTAACAATAATGTGTGATTAATTAAAATTTACTCATACAAATAGGGAAAATTTCCAAGTACACCATTGTGTTACTTAATTGCCGTTGCTCACGGAAATGGCAATTTTGCATATAATACGTGCTTTTTTCTTCGGAGCATTGTCGTATATTGTAATAATTAGTACCAGATTTTGCTTACTATCAGTACATAATTGGTATCTTAAGTTTAGTTTACAATAATTTGTAAGAGAATGACGAGTACCAGTTATTGTAGTCATTGTCAGGTAAATAATGTTTTAAATATTTGTTTTTCAATCTTTAACGATGTATGTTTATAGAAGAAGACTTTCTCTGTTTTAGAAAATGTCGTACGCAATAGTTATTAATAATAATCCTGACACATATATTCTTTTAGCTTCTATTATCATAAAATTGTTGAAACGAACATTTGTTACATTTTCTTATTCAAAAATGATATGTATGCTTTGTAGTGTCATATCAGTTTTATCTTCCTTTATTTTTTATCTTAATTTACAATTTTATTGATCGTTCTCCGGAAAACAAGAACACCATTAGAATCATTCGTTTTTTCAGCAATTCTAGAATATAAGTGTAGGCATCAATTTAATTTTAAATTTATGACTTTTATTCTTGGAAGTAAAACAAATAAGAAAAACGTAATACACTCCTACGAGATTTTGTCTTTAAAACAGCTTTTTTTTCGAACTGTCTTGCCAAAGTATTTAAATTTAAAAGTAATTTATAAATAAACATAAACAAACATTCTTTTATACTTTAAAGTAGCAAAATTAATTAAACGAGTTTTAAAAATATTGTATTTTGGCTGAACTAATTCTCAATCATATATTGGCAATTTTTTCTTTGTCCAAGTCATTCTGTTAAAAAGGGAAAGGGTTACAAAAACGTTCCATGCAGATTTAAGCTCCGACGGGGGGAAACCAATTTTCTGCTTCGCTGATCTTGGTTAGGGAAGAGCTTCCTCCCCACTTTCTCCCCCACTGGTGCGCATCTCAGGTGAGCCCAATGGAACAACATCGAATAAGAGATTTTTTCGTCAATTAAAAACTGACCTACTGTTTTCTTTTGGGATCATAGAATCACAATTCAGTAAGATTTAAAAGTAATAATTTCTAATAAATTACTTATTACATGCGTTAATATGGCCTAGCTTGTAATTTCATAAACTAATCACAGTAAAATATTCAAGTAATTTTCAACTTTATTTTTCTATAAAATTTTGATACCACGGAAAGCTTGTTACATCAACTTCAAGTTTTATTTATTCATTTATTTTATTCATTTTACCTTTAAACACGAATTATTTTTGGGCATTTGATATGTTCCATGATAATGCTTAAATATTGGGGGGGGGGGATATCAGTGAAAAATCTACGTAATTTGTTACTCAGAAAGGAGAGAGATGTTAAAAATAATCTAAAAGTTCAAATAAAACTTTTATCAAAATATAAAATGAATCTGAAATGAACCATGCCAAAAATATAAAGAATTAAAACGAAAAAAAAAATCAATAATTATTTTTTCTCATCCTCAAACACACGAAATGTGTAGAATTTCTTTTTTCGCCGCTGACTTAGAATATAAAATTAGTTTTTAAATGGAAAAACACATTAACACGTAAAATTGCTCGTATTATTAAGAAAACTTTAAAAGGGAGCACTGAGACTTACCTAGTTTGGGTAAACTTAATTTTCTTTTGCATACAATTTTGTTCAAGATATGTTTCCTATAAGTATGACGTAGATAAAAACTGCGTGTTAAAACAGAAAAAAATCGGAGTTCAATTACTGATTCACCAGGAACACACCTCACTCTGGCTGTCTTTCGTACAACATGCGTCTACGAAATCCACGAAAATCCAAAAAGAAAGGAGAAAGAAATAAAGAAAACCACGCCAATGAGACTGTGGGATACGACGAAAGTGGCAATAAATGCTTGTTTTTACTTTGCCGATAGCAATTTGATGGACCAAAGGCGAGGGGCTGAATTTCAAGGTAACACGACCCAGCTGGTTTGAAAGAAGAAAGGGACATTTCCCCGTTTCGGACAAAGCAAAAAGCAGACGAAAATTGGGAACCTGTAGTTGTTGCACGAGGTTCTCGTGTTCTGAATTGACTCAAGCGCTGAGAAAATTGCCGATTAATGGGAATATTTAAGGGGAAAATGCTGCGTTTTATAAAAACTTAATCTTTCGGAAAAATTTTATTGATGAGAGATGCAACAACTGAGAAAAAAGGACAGGGATCTTTCGGGAAGGGGGGGGGGGGAGGTTCCGGACCCCATGGACCCTCCCTTTGGCTACGTCCTTGGGTGTTGATTTACAAAATTCCCAGTGTATGTAATAGGTGTGGCAAATAGAGTCGCAAGGTTTCTGTGCTATAAATATAAGTAATTGCAATTGTATTTTAATTCGCTGTTCTTTAGTTATAAACATACCTAAATGCTTATGCAATTTTTAATTTTTCAAATATAATTTCAAAAAATCCTCGATTACTCCTAACATAAAAATATACAGTATTTTTCATAGCTAATAAAATTAAAAAAATATCCAGATCGGAACAATGTAGAAATCTATACTTTAAATTAATTTTCTTCTATTAAAGTACATAGTCCTTTATTATCATCCAATTCTTGCGATTCACAAGATTTAGAAACCGAAATGGGTATCTATCCTAACCTGTTAAATTTTGTTTTCTACAGCTGGACTACCACAATGCAAAAAAGCTTGACAACAATTGATATCTGCTCGCCTTTCAATCACTGTTAGACAAATGCCATATTAGGGATAAAGATGTTGTTCATTTATTTACAGCCTATGTAGATACAGTAAATTTAAATCCAAATCCAAATGACCTAGTGATCAGTCGTACATTCCTTAAGAGAGCAAAAGAAAATCTTCGAGAGGTTAAATTAAATTTCAAGAATTTAAATTTAGATTTTGTAGTTATTCACTGGGATACAAAACTACATCCAGATGTAACTGGAAAAAGAACGCCGACAGGATTACCGTGATAGCTTCAGGTCCTAATATTGAACAGCTACTCGGAATGCCTTAGATATTTCTTCAGTTGTATATGATATCGTAGATGATAGCTCTTTATTGCTAACTGTTCTAGCACCAGTGTTTGATACAACGACTTGCAATACCAACCGTATAAATTGTGCATGCAATTTTTTAAAGCAAAAACGGAACGGTGATATATTACATTTAGATTGCCATCATCACGCACTTGAAATCGTACTGCAGAGTGTGTCCTTAAAGAAGTTCTTGCCTTTCTTAGTTCTAGATCATATATTCAATTATTTAAGCGCTTCAAAATTTTGTGGAAAGATCTCCATCATTCAGAACTTATAACATTTCGATCAAGTACACATACCACTTAAATTCCAAAAGACGAAGTTGATGACATATTATTGTTCGTAAAAAGTGGAATTGAGAAAGATTACAGACAATTCTCATAACTTGTAATAATATTTCCTGGTGAATTTCCTCCTACAGGGATATGTTTTTGGCAACCTGGAGCTTATCCCTGAGCCACATGGGTGGCAAAAGGAATTTTTGTTTGAACATTTTTATATTTAGGGAACAATTTAAATTAACCTTACATGAAAAGAAAACCCTTCAATGCTGTTTTACAAAGCTGTTTTACAATTAATACTGTATGAAGATATGGTTTTTCGCAGCAATCCAATCGAGGCTCCTTTGAATGATATAATATGCCTGAAAAACTAGCAGCGTACAAAACGACGGCAAGCAAACCGCAGAAGCAGTAATTAGAAAATTCATAAATCGCTTGTGGAATTTAGGGGATAAACTAGTAGTTTTGTCCGTATCGGATGAAGGAATAAACTTTGAAGATAGGAAAAGACTAGTCCAAAAAATGCTTGTGATAAGGAAGACGTGTCTGATGACTGTTTAACAAATTTCAGATAACAGTAGATGATTTGGAATACTTTCTTAGTAAAGATCTTCCTCTTTATAGAATCAATTCGGAGTCAATAAAACTGTTTGGATAAGTTACAAATACTAAAAGATTTTTTCCTATTTGATCCTAATTCACGGCAAAATGAAGAAAGCTATTTAAAGGGAAGAGAGAGTGTTAAAATACTGAAATTGTGAATGATACAACTGAAAGAAGAGCACAATTAATTAATCGAAGAATTTCACAACTAATTTACCAAATATGAGTCACAAAGCAATTTATTTTTCAGACCGTCCACGACTATGGGGAAAAAATACACACTATCGAGATACATTGAGAAAAGCGTACGATTAAGGAAAGTTTCTAAAGCATTATTTGATTCTTATTCATCGTAAAATCATTAGATGGTATAAAGTAATTAAAAAGATTAATTTTAGTGCTACCTCACTAAAATTATTTTGCAAACCTATGAGAAACGATGTACTTGGTCTGAAGTAAAAACACGAAGATTTGTGGGAAAATTATCAAAAGTGGTAAAGTTCAACGGCCCAAGGGCACGTGTTATTATTGATCGATCGAGTTCAAATTTTGCACACGTTACTTTTTATTATAGTGTCACAAAACTAGGGGGCGTTACTTGTTGAACTCGAAAAAAAAATTTCCCATATAAATAAGGACCACCCTAATATATATATATATATATATATATATATATATATATATATATATATATATATATATATATATATATATATATATATATATATATATATATATATATATATATATATATATATATATATATATATATATATATATATATATATAGAGAGAGAGAGAGAGAGAGAGAGAGAGAGAGAGAGAGATACAATTTAAGACAATTTTAAAAAAGAAATTCAAAGAAATTGAAAAAATCAACGACATTAAAAAACTGAAAGAATAAATACAAAAGTGTACCGTACCTTTTTCATTTTCCATTTTGATGTTCTCGCTTTTTTCATTTGTATTTTGACTGTTTGTGTAAATATATATATATATATATATATATATATATATATATATATATATATATATATATATATATATATATATATATATATATATATATATATATTTACTTGAATACTTTTTAAGTGGTAAGTAACTAAGTTCATTTAATTGCTTATTTAAAAAAAAAAGTGTCTACTCTGTTACTAGTAAAATTAGCCAAACGTACGGTTTTCATTTATCACGAGAAATAAAATAGTTTATTCGGTATGGTTCAAACTGTGTAAAACATGCATTAACTGGTTTTTAAAAAAAGAAAGTTGAAACAGGACACTTTATACAGCTGAAACGTTTTACTGAAAAGCAGGTGGATAGAGAATATCGTTGACGGACACCTGCTTAATGAACACTTTTCTTGTAATCACGTAAGGAACTGCTGCTTTGATGACAGAAGTCAGACGATTGACTTCTTTTCTGAGCGTTGAGACCTGTTCCCTTGGAAATGCCCTTCTCGACTCCAGACCACTCGCTGTTCTCTTTTAAGAACTTTCATGTCTACCGGATGTCCAGAATTGTTGGGGTATTTAAGTTTCAGTTGAACTGTACCTTCAAAATTATCATTAGATGATGAGACTATGGTAGTTTTCCATTCTTTTACATAATATCTGTTTTCATATTGCCACGGCAAATAGAGGAAGCTTAGTACGGCTCTTGTAGGATTAAATCACCATCATCATATTCACATCTAAGTCTACTGAAATGGGACAAGATTCATATTAAAAGGAATGAGCTTTGTGCATAAAATAGACAAAAGTCTTAAGCAACGTTTAAAAGCACAAATAAAAGCTTGAAAAGTTTAAAATGCAAACATGTTTCAGAGGCAATAACCTCCTTTCTCAGTGCAAAGCAAGCAAATAGGATGGAACACGGTCATAGAAGAGTTTAAATACAAAAGGGGGGTGGGGGGGATCAATCAGATCTCAGCGAGTGCTGAGGCATGATTTGACGTATCAGAATATGTAAATTTGAACCCATCGATTAAGATTGGAGAGATATGCGGAACCGCAAAAGACTATTGCAAAGTTTATTTAAATTTTTGTGAACATAAAAGGCTTCCAGAAAATCTAATTCTCCTACATTTGTAGGTCTGCAAATAATTTTGGCCTCCGAAAAAAACAAAATGATGCCCTGTGTCCCACCAATGTTTGGCAATCGAAGATTTGTTCAGTTCCTGCTTTTTAACGTAGTTTATATGTTCCTTTAACGAAATTTAAGTGATCGCCTTGGCTGTCCCACGTATCCAATTTTCCATCGGCAATTAATATGATAATCAAACTTTGAAAAAGATCAAAAAATCAAATTTTGATTTTTGGGTAATTTACAGACATATAAATAAACTTTCTTTTACCAAAATGAAGGACCCAATCCAACCACTCGAGCAGTGGGACACCCATCATATTAATTGCCAATGGAAAATTGGATACGTGGGACAGACAAGGCGATCACTTAAGTTTCGTTAAAGGAACATGAAAAATGAAAACCACGGTAAAAAACAGGAATTGAACAAATCTTTGATTGATAACCGTTGTTGGGACACAGGGCATCATTTTGTTTTTTCGGAGGCCAAGATTATTTTCAGACCTACAAATGTAGGGGAATTAGATTTTCTGGAAGCCTTTTATGTTCACAAAAATTTAAATAATCTTTGCAATGAGTCCTGCGGTTCCGCATATCTCTCCAATCTCAATCGATGGGTCCAAATTTACATATTCTGATCAGGACCCAATTTCCCAATAGGCGGAGTAGGCAGCTGCGTAGGGCGGCAAAATTTTCAGGGGCGGCAAATTTCGCTTTAACCATACATTTTTAAAATTAATTTTTTGTTCTTGAAAGTAAAATATTAGCATTCTTTCATTTCTTAGAGACATTTTTTTTTCTTGTAATTTAATAATGATTACGTTCGCACATCTTACGAAAATCAAATGTATTTCAATCACGGTAATTGATCAGAGTAAAACAATAAGTGAAGGCGAATAACGAGTGTCGTTGCGTTTGATCGGAAGTCGCTACAAGATTGGAGTTTGACTATAAGATTTTCAGTGCTATACTAAAGTTTATTCAGAACTGGTTTCTTCAGTAATTGACGTTTATTTCTTTTTTACATTATTATGATACAAAAATTTAATTTTTAAATATCATTATCATGATATTTAAAAATTATTTTCTGTTAATATTAAGTCTCGGAGATAAATGAAAATGAGTGACGAGTGAAAAAGGCTGAATGATTTTAAATAAAGGAAACATGGTAAATTAAAAATCGAAGAACAAAAAAATATCTTCAAAATTGTTTTTTTTAATGTGACATATTTTTTTTCAAATGGGAAGTTTTCAAAAGTGGAAATGGGAAGAATCTAATGAGAAGAAACGTTAGGTATCACTAAAAAACAATTTTAAAACTTTAAAAGAAGAAAAAAGAAAATTTTGCAATATTATCTCCAAATTTTCCGAATCGTCAGAAAAATTTCCCGAATAAGAATTTTTTTGACGATTGCTGTGACCTACCATTGGGGAGCCCCTGAATGTGAAACGTTACCATTTCTTCACAAGCTTGACAGTTTAAATTTCGGGAAAACTATTTTACGTGTTTTTGAGTTTTTGCTTCTTTTAGGGGAAAGGGGCGGCAGATTTCAAATTTGCCTAGGGGCGGCATAGAGCTAAATTCAGCCCTGATTCTGATACGTCAAATCATGCCTCAGCACTCGCTGAGATTTGATTGGTCTCCTCCCCCCTTTGTATTTAAATTCTCCTATAACCGTGTGCCATCCCATTTGCTTGCTACTAAGGAAGGAGGCTATTGCCTCTAAAACATGTTTACATTTTAAAATTTTCAATCTGTTATTTGTGCTTTTAAACATTGTTTCCGACTTTTATCAGGATTTCATATAATATACCGGCCACCTGGTTATGCCATCTGGAGACTGCAGTTTTGTCCTTGTTGTGGAATCATCAGTCTGGAATAGTCAATAAACGAGCTCGTGGTAGAAGCTATCTCATTTAAGCGGAGTTTGCCAACAATTTTGTGGGTAAAATAAATTTGGCGCACTAGTTATGCATATTTCTGTATCAGCGCCTGGCTTATGGGTGGTAACTCACTGCTTATTGGGAAAGGGTTATTGATGCTGAGTTAAATTGGGTAACGTTCTTATAGTAGTATAGCGAATGTGTTTTTACCCAAATCCATCCTACTTCTCCTTTTCAGTAAGCTCCAGTACCTGATTTCTGAATAGGCCAACAAGGCAGTAGCCTAACCCCTCCCCCCTCCCTCTTTTTAGGAGCTTCAATATAGCTGTAATTGTTTTCGCCAATGGCTAAAAATGTACGATTTGACTACTGGGGACCCCAAAAAATCCAAAGTCCCCCGATATTTTAATCGGACTCTGGTGAGCTCTTAAAGAAATAAAAACCACTCTTGTCCCTTCTCAGCTTACCGAAGCCAATCTGTAGTGCCGCTCCGGAGAACTTGGAAACATAAAACTAACTGGAGTGCAATGCAGGGTGGTCATTCCAAGCTCATCAACTTGCGAGAGCGAGATTCTCGCTCACCTGATCGGTTGTGACGTAGAAATGTCGCAAAGTAGTAATCTAATCTACTCGAACCTAGCCGCAAGCTAAGTCCGAGTAGATTAAAATGCTACTCTGCGACATTTCTACGTCACAACCGATCACGTGAGCGAAAATCTCGATCTCTCAAGATGACGAGCTTGGAATGACCGCCCAGGGTTGGTAAAAAAAAAAACGCTTTTTTTGTTTTTTGTTTTCTGAAACTCCCCTCCCCCCAAAAAAACCAGTTTTTTTCTTTTAAACAGGTTTTTTTGGTTCAATTAAAGTTGTTTTTTTTTTTTTTTGAACAGATTTTTTTGGTTTAAACCGGGTTTATTTGATTTAAACATCATTTGTAAAAAGAACTATTTTATTTTTGGAAAGTCACGAATACTTAAGGAAATAAATGTTAATGAATGTTTAATATTCACACTTGTATCTATTTACTGGATGATTAGTTAAATAAGAGCTTTCTATAGGGGAAATCTGTTTGGAAATATTTTACTATTAAAAAAGTACCATAAATTTAATAAATACACCTTGGCACAAATGAATAGTCAAAGTAATAATTTACTCTGAGAGTTAAGCCATAATTATAAATAACTATAAACAAAATCTTGCAAATCAGTCTCCTCATAATTACAGCTTTCTACGATACATATATGAATAAAAGTGAAATTAAACTCGAGTATTCTAAGCGTTGAAAGTATTTTGTACTATCTACAAATGAATCACAAGTCTGATGTACACTTCTCACAGTTCTAGATCAAAACACCAACATATAATTTATTTTAAGATAAAATAAAAAGTTACTGATCATTTATCAATTTATTTAATGCACAATATCATTGAGAAAACGTACACAAATATGCTTTAAGATAATCATTATGTTTTTCATTGCAGACATTATTTTTCCTAATTTATTGCATTTAGGAATACAATTTCTTTTTTTTTTTAAATTACTTTAATTAAGAGCCTCAAATGAAAAGACAAGTTCTGAAGTTTTCTTCCAATCCTGATGTATTCCCTTTTTTTTTTACAATTAAAATCCAAATAATGAATTTATTCTCTTAACACATCTCAATAATAAAAATATTGTAGCATTAAGAATTAATGTCAAAAATAATGAGTAATGATCAAAAAAGCTCTTTAAAAGGTGAAAATTCGACATGAAATTTTGTTATAAGAGCACAGAGTTACACGGATATTTTCTGTTTTCAAAATTTTAAACATTTTTTTTTCTTGCTCTGACTGATCGTTTATCGTAGATGCCAAAAAGTGTGCGAAGTTTTTTTTTCTCTTGTCAGTTAAATGTTCCACAGAGTTTAGATTTATATACGCTACAGATTGCTTAAATGATACACGATTTATCTTTATAAATCTTAAGTAATTAAGAAAATTACGTAGTAAAATGAAGTTTTGGCTGAAATACGCTTTTTGGGCTCTGAAATGTAGAGGAGAAGTGAAAGAAAAATATATGAATAAATAGACAACAAACTACTTGGATTTTCTCTCTATCTAATTTTAGAAAAATATAGTTGGTCTGCCTTACATTTATGCAACAAGAAAAGTTGCATTCATTTAAGAAAAAAGAGAAAGAAAAGAAAACTATTTAGCGAATTTGTGTTACGTTAAAAAAAAAAAAAAGTAACGCAAATATATTAATCTGTAATTTATCTCTAAAGCTCTGGTGGTTACTTTGCGTTAAGTAGATTTTACATCTTCCAGTCACATGTAAAATTTATGGAAACATTTGGGGGAAAACGGTTTAATTTTTCAAAAAAAAAAAAAAATAAATAAATAAAAAACGCGTGGATTTTAAAAAACTACTTGGTTTAAACCGTGGTTTAGAAATAACCAGAAACCCACCGCAAGTAAGTGGCTGCAGTTCATGGTCCACTCTGCCTCTCCATCCACCCAACGAAGAAAGATAGTCATCACAGGACTTACATTTACACTTACTATACGATTTTAAACGAATTTCAAGTTTAGACCAGGGTTACACTGTAACAAATTTCGGAAACGTTTCTTGATATATCGGAAACGTTTCCGAAATAGTAGGAATCCTTCATCCAATAGCGAACTCTTCATTATTCAGAAAGCTTTTTGTTATTTCAAAAAATCTAGAAGCGGAAGCTGATGCAATGCTTCGAAACGTATTTTATCCTTCCAACACGGGCGCCAGTGAGTCGGAAATGACAAGAACTTATTTTTTCTTTATCTATGGTTGCTGCAGTCAGCAACTGTTTAGCATTGGATTGCTTGTTATTTCATGTCTAGAGAGTAGTAAAATGGGTTGAAACTAATTTTACGCCTTTGCATTTTGGACTGCCCTTGATATTTTAGACGATATACGCAGCTATTAAGTTAGTTAATAACGATTTGCTTCTTTACAATTTCTAGTGCGACCATGATTAGACCTATATTATGTGTTCAAGCGTGAATAGTTTCAACACCCGTGTGTATACTTTATGAAACAAAACATTTTGGATTACTTATCCAGTTATAATGGAGGTACTTAGATTTTATTCCGCTGATGTTCACTTGTAAGTTTTCATGAATATTTAAAACCATGTTGTTATATACATTTATATTTTTGTTGATTTGCATTTGATGAGGCTCCAATTGTAACTGTTTTGGGTATATCGAATTAATTAAAAGTTATCCTACACACCTATGTGCTCAGTGTACTATTTGTTGTAACCAATTGAAACTGATTAATTACGCAAAAGAAATAAGATTTATATTTGAAAAGCAACCACAGAAAAGTTATTCCGAAATGCTTGGATATACATACATTGGTTCAAAAAAAAAAAAAAAAAAAAATCAATTGTTTAATTCATTAAAAAAATGGTAATGCAAATGTTTTCTAGTATTGCAATATGCTTCACAAAAAATGTGCCAGTATTATTTATCTTTTTTTATTATAATTTACTCATTCATTTAAAAATATTTATACCATTAGAAAATGACCATGTTATCTATTAGCAAGCAACATAGTTATGCAATTAATTCATCTGCTTATTCATTTTGTTAAATGTGGTTAACAATAAAAAAATTCCTTGACACTAGTTGCTCCGAAAATAACATTTCCTTCGTGGATATACTAGTTTAATGTAGGACAGTCAGGAGGAATGAGTCAGTGGCAAAAATGGAACAGCTGCATTTGCATGCCGAAATAAAAAGTAATATTATTTCATGTCATCGTTTTAAAAGTGATCATTTTTTAAATACTATGTTATTAATATGCATTGCACATATGGGGAGAAGACGAGGGGCGTTCACCACGCAGACTGCCATTGACATTTTCAAGGGGCTGCTTTTTTAAGGGGGGGGGACGCTTTATATCATTTTATGGGTGCACCATTACTCTTATGGTGTGGGGGGGGACTCTCGTATATATGAAATGGAATAATCATGTAATAGAGTTCAATGTTTTAATGAATAAAATATATAATGCATTTTGCGCACACTGTAAAAATAAAATCAGTAGCCTATTTTGATTAAGTATCTATATTTGTGATAAACTGGAAAAGGGCAAAAACAGAAGAAACAACCCGAATGGTTCCAGCAGGGGGATTTGGTGTCATATTAAAATTCATCAATTTCTCTTTTGGTACTTTTCGGTACACTTTGTTCGTCAGAGAAATTGACTAGAGGTGAACGAATTTCGGAACGCGAAGTGTAGGTAAGTTCTGTCAAATTTTATGCGAAAATAAAAGCTATCAAGTTTGATACAAGATATGTTTTTCAGTTCTGCATTAAAAATACAATAGGTTGATAATTTTGTCTTGAAAATATTGAGAGAAAAACTGAAGTTTAAGATTGCTTAACAAACAATGCCGCTTTTGAAAAAGTACTCCCCTTCCCTCCCCCGACGATTTTGTGATTGGGAATGAAACTACTATATTATTTCATAAATTTTCAAAAATTTATAACTGTGCATATGTTATGCTGTTAACCATGCTATTTGTCATAAGAAATTAAGAAAAAAAAAATCCACGAATGATTCTAAAATTGCTTGTTTCATTGCTCTTAGATATGAAAGAATTGAAACTGATATGGTATGGAATACTATAGTAAAGAATTATTTTTTAGAAAAAAATCACGGAAAAAGGATTCCGAAATTCTCAGAAACGTTTTTGAAAATTGTTTGGAGAATTCCGGAATACTCCGAAACGTTTTCGACACTTTCATGAACTACAGCTGCACAGAATACTCAGAAACATTTCTGGAAATTACGGAAAGAGGATTCCAAAATACTCAGAAATATTTCTGGAAATTATAGAAAGAGGATTCCGAAATACTCAGACACGTTTCTGGACATTACAGAAAGAGGATTCCGAAATACTCAGACACGTTTCTGGACATCACAGAAAGTGAATTCCGAAATACTCAGAAACGTTTTTGAAAATTTCATGAACCGCAGCTGCACGATATACTCAGAAACGTTTCCGAATTTTTTTTAGTGTAGATGTTGAACTTATAATTCAGTTTTGGCGTTATGATTGTAAGAATGAAGTTATTCTTATAAATCCACCTCTTGCGACTACCTGATCTTTTGCCTCGTATACCTTTCTCTGAATCAACTGCTTTACATATTTCCTTGAAAGAATGCATTTCTGCCCAGGAGAATATTTTGTACACATTGGAAAAAACTTGAGAACTATCTTTGAAACTAAATCAAAGCAGTTCGATCTCATCAGAAATGGAGACTTCACACTTATAGGATAACTTAAAAAGAATTAGATGGTTGATGCTGTTCTATCTGAAGTTGATCTGTTTTTTAAATGATGCTGTAACGGAAAATTTGTAATGAATTCTACTTATGAGGTGAATGACAATATCGTATTAAATAAAGCTGAAAGACTCACACATATTCATGTATGAAATACTAACTCTTTACCAAGCTTCGAAAGAAACTGCTCTTCTACACACCCGAGATATGCCTTTGTTTGCAAGTTGGTGTTGACCTCATTTTGAATTCTGCTATTCGAAGTAAATTTATAGTTGATTTTTATGTAAAATAAGAGTTTCGGTAGATTATACTAAAGTTCTACGCTTGAAAAACCCAGAGAGCGAGTGAGGAGATCGCATGGATCTTCTGCTCAGAACCGCATGGATGAGAGTAGCGGAATATTCCTCTTGATCTGATAAAAACATGATTTTTTTTTTCTTTTTGGACTACATATAACACTGATTTCCTTGAAGACACATCTTATGGGAAAGGTACTTTTGCATGGCACTGTAATGGTATTTGATCAACAGAAAAAGACTCGGACAGACAAATTCCACTTTCACTTACCTCATCTTTAGTATTCCGTTCCTGTCTGACATTACTCCTCTCTGTCCTTGACTCATGGGCGGATCCAGGAATTCTTCAAGGGAGGAGCGAAATAGCTTTTTTAGAACTTCAATTTTGGAAAAGTTTCTAAACCCTTTCCCCCAAACATCATCAGAGATCTTTTTTAATTGCATTTCTAGAACTGCAGTTCCGAAAAATTAACAGAGGAAAGTGCTTGAACCTCATTCTTTCCTCTAATGTTACCAAAGATGTTTTAAAATCGCATTTTCAAGACTTAAATTTTGAAAAATGTGCGGTGGAAGACACCTGAACCTCATCTCGCATTAACATTCTAATGATAAAATTCTGTTTTTAGAACCCCAATTTCGAAATATGTTGGGTAAAGAGTTTCGAACTTCATCCCTCTTTCTTAAGTCATTTTTAAGACTTTAATTCCGGAACATTTCTGCTTGAAAGCCCCTTAAGTTCATCTAAGATGGTCAAAAAAAAAAAAAAACTAGTAGGACTTCAATGTCGAAAGATTGCCGGTAGAGTCTCTCAAGGAAAGGGGCGATCGCTCCCCTTGTATTCGTCCATGCCCTGACTGAAATTACATTCTGTAAAATTTTCATAGACAAGTAAGCTTCTATGCTCTATCACGAAGTGATACAACAGGCTCACTTGCTAAGAAGGGAAAACCTTCTTTTTGGAAAATCTATAAGACCACTGACAAAGATACTCCTGATGCTCTGAGCGTCAGCTGAAGAATTCACTGCATAAGATAAAATTGTTATAAAGGATTTATTGTTCTGTGTACACTGGCAAAGGTTTCTGACATAGGAGAACTTCATTGATGGATGTTCTCCAAGCAGGAGACGCAAAATGAAAATTTGCCTCTTACTAGAGCATTTTTGCCTCCTTATATTTTAAAAGGCACATTAGCAGGTTTTCTAGAGGCGTCTTGCTAACCATCAGCAGCATCCTAATTTACCACCATCATCAGACTTCGAATGAGAAAAGAAAGACAATTTCTATATTCCATTTATGTGTCTTACGTGTGGCACTCGAAAGCATTTTAAAACTATAATTCGATAAAGCTGTGGAAAGGGGAAAAGCATTTTTTCATTTAAATGCAAATCCTAAAGTATTTCATGAACTGAACTTTAGTAGGCGTAGGTGTGGTGAAGATCTGCGAAAAACACAGCCAAAAGAGCGATATTGATGACACTTCAGATGAAAAACATTTAGTAAAAACTTTGTTTGCATTTAAATCTATATTTTTGAATTAAAATCAGAAATTAGACAGTGAAATTAAGTATTCCTTTCTTACCCTGAGCTATGAATGTGCCCAAGACATTTTGGCTTAAAAGAGCACTGGCAACGCGTTATTCAAATTTATTTATTTCCTTTTTTTTTTTTTTTTTTGTTATAAACAAGACTATATGAGCCGCTCAGAAGCCAATGCGGTTAAGTCCAAAACACAAAAATTGAGAAAATAAATGTTTTTTGTGATTCATTAGTTTTTAAAATTCTTGGTTTATTAATTTAATTAAAAAAGTGTATAAAGACTTTTTTAGAGGTGTGACCTCTGCAAAAATCAAGATATGTACAGGATGTGTAAATAAAAACGTAAATATTTATTGAAATAATGACAGCATCTTAAAAAATTTAGGACTTATACCTTTTAGCAGCTGAAAAAGATATGAAATTTATGCAAAAAAAAAAAAAAATTATTGTCATACGTTGTATGTTTATTCATCATAACAAACATCATCTTCTTCCGAGTTATTTAAATGTAAATCTTGATCTCTACGTGTTGTCCTTAATGTCCTGTAAAAGTCGTGTTTAATTGGAGGTATATACTTTAATAAACATATGATGTCTTTTTTTGTTTCTCTTGAAATTGTTCTGCCATTGGGATATAATATAGGTTGAATTATATTTTTTAAATTTACTGGCCTACCTATTTGTGCTTTTTTTTTATATCAATTGCATGAAAGGTATCATCCTCGTCAAAATTATGTTTGAGATTAATGCTGCTTGGGTTTGACCTTTCCAATTCAGCCAGGATTCCTACTGCGTTTTCTACCAAGTTTTCCGTTATTTTGATTATTTTCTATATTTTCGTTATCTGACTATGTATCAGAATCAATATGGTTAACTCTCCTTGAATTAGAATGAAATATCGTATCACTTTCACTGTGTTCTATTTCCATTGACATTTTTAGTTTTTATTCCCTTACAATAAATCTTTCTTGTTATTTTAAAAAGTCAGAGTTTTTACAGTTATTAAAGAAAATGAATTTAATGTTTTTGATACCACAATAATTTTCGCAAACACTTCAACGTAATATTTTTGTGTTCTGACGCACATGCATAAGATTCAAACAATTATAATTAGACGGTAACGGTTACAGTTACTATGAATTTCTTGTTTTTCAGTGTTGCCAACAAATATTGAAAGAAGAAGAATAATTTAATTTTCATTTCAAAGTTTATTTAAAAAAATATTGATGAAAGGTGGACTTATTCACAATGGCTTCTGAAATTATTATACAATATATTCAGAAGCTATTAAAAAAAGGGCTGTCCAACCTAGAAAAAGTAACCAACAAGTAAATCCTTTAATAACTAAGAAGATTATTATTTATTTCATCAAAATTTCCGAAAATGAGAAAATATCAAAAAATGGACTTAACCGCATTGGCTTCTGAGCGGCTCATATATCAGTCATACCAATGAATCTTGTAAATATAGTCTTAAATTCTTAAAATATCTTTTAAAGATTCATCTGCATTCTTGTCGTCAAATGAAAAAGTTATTTTCCTGGAATATTAAAAAAAAAAAAACTTCTATTTCTCTGCTTCTCTTTACTGCAAAAAAAAAAAAAAGAGAGAGAGAGAGAGAGAATTGTTCTCTTAATTCAAAAGGTAAATGAGGAAGAATGACAAATCTCATGAACTGGGAACATTTTATCTTAGTACTGTTTCCGGTATTAGCTATTATACTAGTTAAACGAATGAATTACCAATGTATTAATGCAATTAAAACGTCGGTAATTCATTCAATTTTCAAGCACAATTGCATTTATTCCTTATTAGACTAGTATTTTCATGAAGCAACTTTCCTTCTTTTCATCTTTATTTTTTCTTTCTTCTTTCTTTCTTTTTTAAAAAGTATTACCACTCATTTAGTTAAATTGACTGTATTTATTAGGTGACTGAAAAGCAGGGGTGGATAAATATATTTTTCTAGAATACCAATTTATAAAAATATCTTATTACGTTTTTAACAATTTTTAAAATCATTCTTTGACTGGCAGATGTTGAAGATACTGCACCACCTGTTTTGTTGGAAACAAGAACTAAGAACTTCAAAAGCCATTTTTTAAAAGGTCAAGGAATACCTTTCTCAGAAGTCCTAGTCTGTGACATGAATCTGTAATCTACGGCGCGCGCCAAATGCCGCTCTCGGCGGGCGGTAGGCGAGAATTATACGAGCCCCTCCCTTCATTTCATTTCAAATAATCAAAGAAAGATTTTATTTATTTTTAACGACGTTAACCGACAGTTGTTTTGTTTGGAATTGCGTGTGGAAAAAAGAGACTAAAAAGGGATTAAGGCGGCTTTTCCATGTTTTTCAATATTGTTGAAATGTTTGAGGATATAAAAACAATTTCCTCTTTAAAGGTTGACTTTTTCGAATGGTTAAAATGACTGTGCCCTTTCCGCGCCCAGTGAACTCTGTCATATCTGACGTCATCTGTCATGATTAACTAAGGAAGGTCAGGTTTAGCTTCTTTTGACCGTCTCACATGAATTGTTCATTTAATCCTACTTGTAAAATGGAACGCAAATAATCCATTCTGTTATATATTTATCTTATAATTTGGAAAGCTTTAGCTTTAAATGTTGCCTTTTGAAAGACTTTAGTCAAAGTAGGAAATAAACAAGTACCAAAATCAAATACTGTGATACAACTTAACAGGATATTTATTTTAAGAAGAAATTATTTTCTTTTTTTTCCAAAGCGACTATGTTTTCATTGCGATTGATGCATAGCAGCTTGGCGTCCTAAACCTCAAACGACTTTTGCATAGAACAAATGATCCTTGTAACACTGTACAAGGTTCATCAGGAAGATACACATACAGTTGAACTCGGTTGATACGAAATGTCAAAAATTTCAAAACAAGCCTTTTTTCGTATTAGCCGTTTTTCTTAACAACCGAGAATGAGTGATACTGTGAAAAAACAAAGAAACGCTTACCAAGAATATTATAATAGTTTAAGAATACTGTAATCTAAACTCTATCGACATATTCAGAAAAAAAATCACCTTTTTCTTATAAATGAATGCTTATAGAAAATATTGAAAAAGCAAGATGATAATCGACAGTCACGGAAAAGGTTGTAATCTACAGTGGAAGACAGGAACAGTTTTATCGCTGAGTAAATTGAAATATCCGCAGGTAAACAAACGTGAGGGCTTTTTTTTCTACGCAAAATATCCTTATATATTATTTCTGTAGCCTGTTTTTGGTTTCTACGCCAGATTTTCCTCAATTCTTGATCGATTTCTTTGATTTACACCTTATTTTAAAGCTTATGGTGCTGGCTACTGACGAAAAATAGACCCACGGTCTAAAAATTGTTTTTTGAGCCGAAAAACCTGTTTTGAAGAACCAGAATGAGACTTTCGGTTAAACTTATAACTTGAACTTGCAGTATGACCGACAGAGCTGAATAGCTTGATCGGCAGAGCGTTCTCTTCGTAACCAGGAGAATGCGTGTTCGGGCCCACGTCCAGACAATCTGCATCAAAAAATTCGAGAAATATCGTGCATTACATGAATGCTTAATTAGGTGAATAACAAATATGAGGAAGTAGAATAAATGAGTAGGAAACGCACTTTGCTGTTATGAAAAATTGATGTGGTTTTGTGTTAAAGTACTTCTGAAATGTATGGGGTTTTTTTTTTTAAACTTTGGCTCTGGTAAGAAAATTAAAGCATAATGTAAGTGAAAATATAAGTAACAGGTTTAAGATTTCAGACTACAATAGAATTGTTTTTTGTTCAGAAAAAATAATAAATCGTATATTGAAATATACTGTCTTCTAATGAGTTTTTGACTCTTTGTAGAAATTAAAAAATTACTACCCCAATTTGATGGGTAAAATACATATATTTTTCTTTTTTTTTTTGCAAAAAAAAAAGCTTATCGTATTTTTACTACATTTGAAAAGCTACTCTTAAAAAAGCGCATAGTTCAATTTATTTTGTATTTTAACCGTGCTGTTAAATGATGAACACGTGCTGCCATCTAAGTCATAACGGTTCAAGCAGCCTGCGGTAATAAATTGTAAAAATTTTCAAAAAAAAAAACAAAAACATTTCTCTTCAATATCTTACCTTATATATTATTCCCCTCTCATTTTAAAATTTATCAGGCTGGCTAACGACGAAAAATAGACTTACGGTCGAAAAATCAGGTTTTCGAAAACGCCCCTTGCTGTTTCAAACCTTGATACAGCCTGTAGTTCTTATGCATTTTTTTAAAGCAAAGTTCTAATGCAGTTTTCCAATTTTTTACGTCGCTTTCGGGGAAAAAAAGCCTATGTGTGTGTGTGTTTATATTTTAATAAAGCTTAAAAGCACTGGACTTATTTGTTCGGTTAAATTGATAAGTTTTTTTCGGTAGAGCGTTCGACTATAAACTATCTGAACTTCGGTCAAGCTTGGGCTGTCTGACATAATATCAAATTTACATTAGTATTACGCATTACATGTACTCATAACATACACACGTAATAAAATAAATGCAGTGGGAATGATACTTGGTGTTTCGATTCCTTTATGCAGGCTACAGTTATCATTCGGATAAGTTGACTGTTAATCGAAGGGTGTTCTTCCTTTTTTTAAAGCTTTGACTCCGTCCAGACCACTAAACATAATGTAAGCATAAAAAAGTATTAGATTTACCTCAAGGGAATCCTTTTTGTGCAGAAAAACATTTTCTTTGTACGCTGAAATGTAGATTTTTCTAATAGCAGTGTTCGACCTTTTATACAAATGAAAAAAATTCTACGCCAAATTAAAACTCCGAGTTTCGCCCAAAAAATACATTTTGTCTGCGTTCGAAAAATTACACTTTAAAAAACGGACTCAAGTCATTTGGTTTTGGTTTTGAATTTTAAGTGTTCGATTAAAAGAGAAACATGTGCGTGCATTTAAGCCGTAACGGTTAAAGCAACCTTCTATGTGAAATAGTTCAATATTCAAAGATAAAAACACTTATTTTCAATCTAATTTATTACTTCTCTAGAATGTTTATTTCTATCGCTACGTGAGATATTCGTCATTCTTTAATCAAATTCCATGCTTTACGAATAATTTTAAATCGTATCATGCTGGTTAATGACAAAATATAGAAGCATGATCTTATTATTATTATTTGTTTTTTGGCAAAAAGCTTTTTTGCTGTTTCTTACTACGCACTCCTTCAATGAATAGCTTTCGAAAAGGAAGGCGCAATTGCTAGGTTTGTTGGGGTGTCGGAATGTTAATCAGAATTGCGCCAATTCGAATCCGTGCCAATAAATATCTCTTTAATGTTTCTTTTTTTCCTGTCAGATGCTCACATGGACAGGACTGTATTTGCTACAACCTGTTTTTCTCACATGCACAATTATTGCTTTTATATGAGTCATTACTCAGTCACTTTTAATGTTATTTATGTTTGCATTGAAAATATGTACGACCAAAAGGTGAGCGATGATCAAATTATCACAACGTTGTATTTAACGAGGTTTTGTTACTGATGTCTTTAAATTACATGCCTTCTCTTCTGCGCTTACTTTTTTTCGGTTCTTCTTCATAATGTTCTTTCTTTGAAATTTTTAAAGAGCGAAATGCCTTATGAAACGATTCGAAGCTCAGTGCGGAGTTCCGCACGGGTCGACTAGTTTAATATATTCTTTTTGGTACACAATGGGACTTCTACTACCTAACAACATACTGAGAAATTTATAAGAAAGAAATTTACAGTATTCAACCACGAACATTTTAAGTAAAGAGGTCAGAAATCTTTGGTCGTTTAGCCGAGAGTTTCAATTTAATATCAAGGGGGATAGAAGAAAGGGAAGACGCCGAAAGCCACAAACTTGTCGCCGCGGAGAGACGCGGGTAAGGGAAGGGAAAGGGGAACAGGGGAAAAGTCTACCAAAGAAAAGCATTGGTATCCAATGTGGAGCACTAGGGAAAACGTTCATAAAGAGAAAGAAATGGATCGCACTTTCATAATTTTTATTGTAAGAGTGTAAAATATGCTTTACTTATCACATACAACAATGTAAAAAACTATATATTTAAGGGGGCGGGGGTTCTTACTTTTATTCGTTTTTGTTGCTAGTGAATGCATTTTTGGAATGTAGAGTAGTTATTTATTTCTCCCCATTACCACTCGATTTCAGAAGCTTAAATGCACTTAACTAATCAAAAAGTATGTATAAAACAGTGTTTAGTTAAAATTAGGCGGAGTCTTTAAACTGTGCATAAGCACGTAACGTATAAATTATACTTTAAAATGAGGATTCTTTTGATCTTAAATTTTGAACGTTGTTTGAAAGAACTACAGAATGCACAAAGTACATAAAATATTTTTATTATGCAGAATAAATGTTGACATATTGAAAGTAAAACAAATGAATGACAAAAACTTTGATTTCTCGAAAATTACTCTTAAAGCAGTCAAATTTAAATAATTTTTCTATTTCATTTTCTTCGTCAAGAGCTCCCTTCAAAAAGTTTTGTTCAAAAAAAAAAAAACTGCCTATTATTTCACGATTTATATGTTGTTCAAACCATTTGCATAAATGAGAAATTGTTACGATATATTTGCCCTTTATTTCTGAGATTTTATGGTTTGACTTTTAATTGTAATATATTCGAATATAATGAATCATTGTGTATCATAATAATAAGTAGCAACTTTATAAAGTTTACCTGCATTTAAAAATCATTGTTTGTAAATCACAATTAAAAGCCAAAGTTTAAAATTCCGGAAATAAAGCGCAAATGTATTACGTAAAACATCACCCCCCTGAAAATGGATTGAGCATTGAGCAATATGCCTTTTTTGATAAGATTGGGCGTTTCTGTCAGCAAAAGGTTAATTTTGCTAGAAAAAGTAGCAAAAACTAGAGAAAACCTACAAAAACTAAAAAATTGCCAATTATAAAAAGTTACAAAAGAACAATATAATTTCGTACGTAACTTAATTGAAACTTGAATCAAAGAAGACGATTGAGACTTGGGTTTTTCATTAATATAAATTTATAATTAAAACAATTTAAAGTAATGTGAGGGGAAATAGGTACTGTTTTAAAACTTGACTCTCGTAATGCAATGTTTAAAAAAATGTCCTGCTTTACAGAATTCAATTGAATTTAAATATGCTTGAACTATTTTTTGAGAAATTTTCAATAACAAATATATTATTTACTTTGAGTTATACATTTTTTCATATTTATGTTTCACACTAGATATAATCATAGTTTACTTCTCCTTTTTTTTTTTACTCTCATGGCATTGCGAAATTTGCCCTACTTATCCGCCAAAAATTAACTAAAAGATAAGATTTTCTCACTTAATAGTTTGGGCAGTTTAATAGTTTAAACCAAAATCAGTGAGTTATTTTATTATTATTTATTCTTCACTTTCTTTTGTTCTGCATTCAAAGTAATAATTAGAAAAGCATTTTGCTGAAACAGTACAAACTTAACATAACATAACTAATACGCAAAAAATCAACACAATCATGCATCCTATGTTGATACAATAATAATAATAAAGCCCCCCCCCCCCCACCGTTTATGAACCAATATTTCTGGTCTGATAGAGTTAGTCTTTATCAGACGCCAATAATATTTGATTTATATTTCAGTTTGTAATTTAATTACATAATCTACACATTCATTTAAAGCACATAACTCGTACCATCTATTCTAACTATTACAAGCGAAAATGCGAAGTTGAATATAAATGTGAATGAATAAATATTAGAGTGCTAATAAACAAACAATAGACACAATAATGCACAAATGAAAGTACAATAGTAATACATAATGAACACTTCGAAAAAATACCGCAGAAACTGACTTTTTAAGGCATGAAAAACCCAAAAGAATTACCTTTCGAAATGAAAATCCAACTGTAGAAGTTTAATACGTACATCTAAATTACAGGGAGATTCATTCCACCTTAAAGCAAATAGAAAAGAGACAGCAAAATACATTGTTTATCTTCTTCGAAGCCGTTTTGAAGGCCCAGGTTCTCCTTGTTCAGAATCTGTAGGGGGTGGAAAGAAGCTGTGGTCCTTGAATTGTTCATCTCCTTGTTGCTGTGATTCCAAAAGCTCCTGGAACAAATCATCTTCTGCAGTCTCATCCAAAGATGAAATTTGTGCAACATTTTCACAATTTACGCCACTACAGTGTTTGCACATGCTGGAGCATTTCAAACCTGCCTTGCAACAAGAACAGGCTCTAGTAAAATTTTTCTTGCAGGTACAATAAGATACAATCTTCAAAAGAGTCTTAGGAGCTAAATCTCTTTTCAAGTCAACAGGCAATAGATCTTGCATTCTGCGTTCCCAACACCATTTCCCTAGATCAATTATGTTGCCCAACCAACTTAGAAATTGCTGGTAGCACCGATATGAGTGATAACGTCCAGCATTTTGCACGCTGGAGATTTATTGCAAGATTTATTTTACCCCTGTATACTAGTTTTATAAAAAGATTAAATCGCAAAGTATCCAAAGATAGGTTCAAATGCTTTACGTCACCTGTGTATAATATTTTCAAAATATTTTCTCCAGCTGCAGCTACGGCATCATGATGACTGATTGGATCCATAAATACTTCAATAGCTTCCGAAATTTCAGGAGTTTTTTTGACTATGTTGCACAACTTAATTTTGCCTTGGCCAAAGATTGCCGATGTCATATCACACCCGCTAAACGAATAGGTAAAAAGAAGATTGCTGGGGTCAAACTTAAAGGATTTAGTGGGGGAAAAATCACAAGTATTCTTTCTTCCAGGTTTTAAAAAGAACAAGTTGCTGAAAGGCTGTTCTAAAGCTGTCATCCGCACCAACAGATCTATATCCTCTCGCCCACTATGCAACCTTTTCAATTTCCTTCACCTTTGAAAGAGCAGTAAGTAAGTCGGCATCTTCTTGAGCCTGCCTGGCTTCAATGCCACCCTCTTCGAAATACGTCTTAAGAAGTTGGATAAGACGATTCTTGTTATAATTTTCCAGAAATCTTTCTTGGGGAATTTAGCTTACCAAGTTAGGTTTAACCATTACTTCAAGGGAAGAGATTGATTGCTCATTGATATAGCATTTGTGACAGACAGTGTTAATTGTCACTCCTCTTAAGTCCTTCAAAAATCGCTGATGTTCTTCATTTTGACGTTTTGCGCTGCATCTCTGAAGATTTTCTATCCACTTCTCCTTCACAATCCTTATTTCGCCTTCATTCAAACTGATTTCGCAAATAAAAAAACCATCTTGGTCAGGCGTAATCATTTCTACAAAAAAAAATTGTGTTACAGAACACACAGATTGATAAAACATACTCTTGGCTCGAACTCTGAAGTGACCAATATGCGTAGCTATTGAGTCGATAAATCGCATTTTGAGAAAAAAAAAGGGTTAGAATGGGGTTGTTTTGTTTATGTTAAAGGGAACAGAGGCTGATTTACCCTCAGCTGTGAAAGACAAATCTTTCCAAGGTCAGACAGCCGGCGTTTCTCCTTTTTTCCTCAATTATCCTTTGCTGAGGGGTTCAGAAAAAGTGTGACTTTCAAGAAGTTGGAACTCGCTTACTTTTCACGCTACAAAAATGTTGTAATGACAAAAGTTGAAGGAAATTTAATCTTCTTCAACATTTACATTCTAAGCTTTTTTCCAATTTGAACCATTTTTGAGATATTTTGGAAATACCACAAAAAGTCACAAATTTTTGGGGGTTTCGGCCCCAAAACTTCTCCCGAGGTCTTTCGTGTTGGATAACTTGGTTTTTTCATATTGGCATTACTATATGCAAATTAAAAAAAAAAAAAAAATCTTTGATCCCATTTTTTGTAAGGCAAGCCCGTTTTTTTTCTACCTATTTACTGGACTAAATACACTATGTGCTCAGCAAATTTAGTCAAAGATCCAGGAGCAAAGATGTAATCATAATAAGAAATAATGATAAGAAAATATTAAATATTAAACACAGCATTACAAAAGCCGAATGTTTTGGCAGACTTTTCGCCGCGCCAGTTAAAACCGGTTATGGTTTTGGCTACATGTTTTCCCGCGTTGGGTGTCTCCCCTTCCTCCTATCCTCCTTGTTTATTTTGCGTATTATACATGAAATTTTTAGTGTAATTAGATAGCAAACCAAACATAACAAACACAATGTTCGTTTTAGCTGTGATATCGTATAAAAAGTGATCGTATTAAGAGAATTCAGCTGTAATTCGAAGCAATCCAGCAATTTATATGGGAGTGTCAGAGCATTATGAGTCATAAATTCCACAATTTCTTAACACATTTAATCCAAAAGACTTCCTGATTTTTAAGTTGTTGGGGAAAATACTCGAACCGACTCCATGTGGCAAAAGTCCTCATCGAATGTGTGGGGAACTTAATAAATTCCCAGATACGTCAAGAAACGGAGGAGGAGACAGTGTTCCTTCCGGAAGATGCCATAAAGAAACTTCGGCCAAATGGAAACATCCAAAAATCTGTTTGTTGCAAAGGCTTGATAACTTTTATAAATTACATAAAGAATTGTGGATTTGTATTAAATCTCTGTATTTCTCAATCGAAACACATTTTTCTTGGGATGAGTTTTGATCCTTTTTGAATTCTAAGTTTTTTCCCAATTTTTGACAAACTATACATCAACTTGTACAAAAAATAAAGATTTGGTCGCAAAGAAACTACATGATCCTGTTTCACCTCCCCTTCACATCACTATTACTTGTTTTTATGAACTCTACTAAAGTTTGAATCGTTACAGATTTAGACACAGTGTGTCAGCCAAGTTCGGAAATCAGGCGACACATCTGCCAGTGTGTATCTTACACGAAACATTTCAAGCTACTTTTGACCCCCTCATTTCTCAAAAACTATTAAATCTACGTGCTTGAAATTTTGTATGTCTAATAGAGCTGCATAGTAGACCTATAATCCTACATTTCATGAGTGTACCTCTTATAGTTATGGAATTATTAAGATCTGAAAAGTGTCATTTTTAACACTGACTCACTCACTCACTCATCAAAATGTTTACGAACTTCCAAGAGTCTCACATACTTGAAATTTGGCATAAAGATAGATTTTCATGCATATGTAAAGGGAAAAATCTAAAAAGTCAAAAAAACTACATTAAAATAGCAAACAATTAAGCTATTTTTATGAGCATCACGGCGTAATCACTTTACCGCGCGATGGCAAAATATTTCGCCAAATAAATCAAAACAAAAGGGCTCGTCAAACATAGCCAAAACAAGGTTGTTGATGTTTTAAATTAACAATTAAATTTCTAACCAAAATGGGGCTTTAAACGATACTTCCGCTAAAATGAAAAATGATCCATCAAATAATTAAAATTGCAAATCTAGAGCTAAGCCTTTAAAATCAAAAATAACCAGCTTTAAAATTTATAAAATCTTTAGATCTCAATTAAATGCAAGATTTTACAGGAGGAGCAAAAATGGCAGCAATAGTTTCAACAATTGAGAAATATTTTCGCCAATTCTGCATATTTTACGATCTACGTTATGATTATCCCCCTGAACAATAAATTCCAGACAGATTTTGAGATGAGTCAGCAATTTTCCTAATTGTCGACAAATCTGAGGACGTCAAAGACCAAGAACTAATGTACTTTGGCCTTGCTGTTAAATGGAAAAAACAGACGATTACTGCCTAAAATTGGCGATCGCACCAAGTCCCCAGCTATCGAAATATCTTCAAAACTTCTAATAAAGAGAAACCGCGAACCAGTGAACCGTAAAAGCAGGGGGGGGGGAAAGGAAATCATATAGTTCTATGCACTTTTGCATTTATAGAACATAACCTTTGATTTAACTTTTCAAAAGGAATGATATCCCAACAAAACATAAATGTGAAAAAGAAGCCAAGTTCGGTTGAAATGAGGTTCGAGGTAGACGGTGTCCCCGACAACAAATAGTTCAGATCTAAAGTGTTACCAAGTTGCATAGCAGTTCCACATAGATGTTGGATTTTTCCATGTTCTTCAATTCATTTAGAAAACAATTTTTTACTTTCTTTGATAATGGATTTAAAACTTGGCAAGTTTGAAAAAAAAAAAAAAAAAAATAGCGATGACTAGAACTTGCCGCAAGTTTAAAATCCATTATCAAAGAAAGTAAAAAATTGTTTTCTAAATGAATTGAAGAACATGGGAAAATCCAACATCTACGTGGAACTGCTATGGAACTTGGTAACAGTTTAGATCTGAACTATTTTTTCTCGGGGACACCGTCTACCATGAACCTCATTTCGACCGAACTTGGTTTCTTTTTCACATTTATGTTTTGTTGGGATAAAGATTTCAATATACGTTCTGATTTACATCTTTCTACGGGGTGACCGCAAAACAAAAAGTATAAGAATAAATGCAAACTGTCCAAAATGTTTTATTTTTGCTTCAAAATTTAAGAAAAAAAGAAGACGGAAATTTCTAGCCAAAAAATCAAATTAAACGAGCTGATGTGTGCATCACATGACTTCCTTTTACTCCAATTTTAATGTCATTTTCCCATTATTGGCAATTTTAATGTGATTCAATAGTTTACTCTCTAAATATCACCACCAGTGGCCAAATTGAAACCAGATTATAAAGAAAAAAAATCGCCAAATTTGCCGCCAAGTTGGTGACAAAATTTGACAACCAAAAAACTGGCGATATATCGCCAATTGTCCTCCAAATTATAACACCACTTGAGTATACATCGAAATTAACAATGATTTCCCCCACAAAAAGGGGCGAAAGATCAATTTAGAAACACCCGAATGCAACCAAAAGGGAAGATGCACAACTAGACCCCACTAGGAGTCTACGTACCAAATTTCAACTTTCTAGGACATACCGTTCTTGAGTTATGCGACATACATACGCATATCCGCACATACATACGTATACGGACGTCACGAGAAAAGTCGTTGTAATTAACTCGGGGAATGTCAAAATGGATACTTCGGGTGTTTATACGTTCTTAGGCGCTTATCCGCGTGTGGTCGGGTTGAAAAAAAAACTCAACATTAATTTGGAGGTGAGCAAAATGGAAATTAAAGTCGAATTTTGAGGGTAATTTTTTTCGCGAATACAATATTTCCTTTTTTTTTGTAAAAGGAAGTAAAAAGAAAAAAAAACTTAAATTACGATTTTTGAGCTTCAAAGTTCAAAATTGGTCCGATTCACACCGCTTTATACGTTACTCTATTACAAGTGTAGCAAAAGCTGTAATACCGCATAGATATTTGCCGCGTCATCGGAAGGGCACAACATCTATAAAAACTTGATCATCTATAATTTCACTGTCAATTTTACTAATTAAAATAAAAGAATTACAACATTCCTGGGCTGCGTCTCATTCTATGTGAAACACCTTGTAGTAGTAAAAATGTGCAAACAAATGTTTTGGATTCATGTATCTTCAGTTAACTTAGTTCGCATTCATTTTTTTTTCTCAAGTTTAAAACCAATTATTATTCCCCCGTATATAGACTACTTTGGCCTACATTTTAGAACTACCCCCCCCCCTAAATAATTTGTTATTATTTATCTTTTTAAGACGTGATGACCTTTTACACATCTAGAGCACTCTTAATTAAACTTTTGAATTGTTATCTTTTTTTTTTTTTTCAAAGTGATATCCCCCCATTTAATTTGCCTTTTATTTGGGCCTATGTTACTCTTGCGTTTGGTTTACTTTGGCACAAAGCGGTTTTCCCTATTTAAAATCATTGTATAACTATCTTAGAGTCAAAGAAAGACTTTCGTTCATACGAAAATCTATTTACTTAAAGGAGAAATACATTTTGTATAAAATATTTAAAATTCTCTGTCAACCTTCAGGATGCAATTTTGAAATATATTTTGACAGAAAGCTACTAGAGAGCATCCCCAAGCACACTCAGTAATGTGTACCAAGCAATTCCATTGCTCTGTTTAAGAAGCGACACTAGTGGTTCTGTGCTCCTCGTGCTAACATGTGTCTTCATAACCTCTCAAACTTTTCCATGTAGAAGCAGTTCCACATCACCTAAGAATTTTTTACGTACCTATTTATGAGTCATTATTCAATACTCTATGCCTTAGTATACAGTCAGACCTCGATATAAGGTCACTCGCTTATAAGGTCACCCTGTATATAAGGTCACTTTTCTAAAGTCCTGGCTCATTGAATAGGAATTCTATGTTATGTCTTATCGGGATATATGATCAAGTCTTAATACATTAATCGCTTATAAGGTCACTTCTGTCTGATTTCTTTAAATGATTTCAGTGCTTAATAGAGTCACTTCCAAGAATTGTCCGCAATATACGATCCTTAGTGAAAAACCGTATTCCTATTAACGTAGCATGTATTGCACCGAATGCAGTAGAAAGTGAGTAATACGGCAGTGACACTAAAGTATAAAGCAATAACGAGGGCACTCAGAGTGTACTGTTTTACCAATCATGAGAAGCCGAAGCTGCGAATTTTCAGAGAACATTTAGAAAACCATTGTGCTGAAATTAAAGTAAAAATCTATCAGTTCAATACTATTGATCAATTTTAAGTTAGATAAGTTGCACATCAGTTTTCTGCTTAGGCATATTTGTAAGCAGTTTTACTCTACATGAAAGTTCTAAAAAATAATTTTAAAATTTCTTACCGATTCCAAAAGTTTTTATTGGTTCATATCTATTAAACTATCATAACCTAATTACTGATAACTTTGAACGTTTTAAATTTTAAAAAAAATTAATGTATATGCATGTTTATTCCTTAAACACATGGTAAAGAATCTATATTGTTCGGTTATAAGTTCACCCCGCTTATAAGGTCAGTTTCGTGAAGTCTCGAAGGGTGACCTTATATCGAGGTTCGACTGTAGTTTCATTTCTCATTTCTGCTTAGGATTTTGCTTAAAAATTTGACAACGACAACATATATCTTAACCTAAAAATTACGACCTACTTTGGCCCAGCATTACAATTTGAAAAAATCCGTCAGAGAGATATGGAAACGCAAATAATAGCTAAAATTAAGACTCTAAACAGAAAAAATACAAGGAAAAGCCTGGAGTTCTCGGCAACGGAAAAAGAGAGAAATTGCTGATTCAATTCATCAGGGCTTAGTTACGTGGCTTTTATTATGAAAAATGAAGAAGAATTGAAAGTCGTAGCAGGTTTAGAAAAATTGACCTAACTGCATTTACTTCATACAAATTGTTATATTTGTTGTAAAGTTAGCGGAATTTTGTTGTTGTAGAATGAATGAGGGGAGAATTCTGGGATAGCTGTTGATGTGAGAGAAGAAGGAGTTAACGTCGAGAGTATGGCAAGCACCAGCAAGTTTTGAAAGTTGCAGACAATTTAGGATCCTTTGTTTTACGAATGGTGTTTAGTTAGTAAAATTATTCAATCTTTAAAACTTATGAAAATATGACCCTTCTCTGTCGGCAAGTTCCGAGCCAATAACTAGATAAGCAGACTTTTTTTTTTAATTAATTTTCTTTAAAAAAAAAATGTGCGACTCAAACTTCTTTTAAAATATATTTTTCTTTCAAATAAATAGTTCGACTTTTTAGAATCTACTGAGTTCTACAATGACTTTTTATAGGGTAAACCACTTTGGGTCAAAGTAACCGAAACGCAAGGGTAACATTGGACCAAATAAAAAAATTATATTAAAGGGTAAAAATACTTGGAAATAAACTGATCACTATTAAAAAATTAAATTCAAAGATCTCTACATGTGTAAAACAAGTTTCCACAGCTTGGGAATATGAAGAGTTACAAAATTATTAAGAAAAGATGAGAATAATTCTAAAATATGGGCCAAAGTACCCCGCGTTTACGGTATTTGTTTCAAGGAAAATTTAAAAAGAAATTAAAATGTGGGAGTAAGCCAAGGAAATCTCTAAAACTGCCGATGGTAAACAGTCATACTTTCATTAGTTTTGGAAATTGATTAGTTTTTTTACAGAACGTAATTGTAGAACAAAGGATCTTTGTCGGTCGCTTCTAAAACTTGCTGTTACGTTCCATGCACTAAACAGCTCCATCTTCTCTCAGATCATCGACTATCCGTAAAAAATTGAGCCCATCCCATTCTACAACAACAAAATTCCCTGAGATTCCCCGCAAATTTCCCAAAATGTGTATAGAAGTAGATGCAATCGAAATGATTAAAAATATGAATTTTGAATTCTTTCAACCTTCAACTTTTTAATTCTTTTCTTGCAGCGAGTATTCTTAAAAATCGTAAAAAAATGGTATAGAATTATAAAAAGGGTCAAAAAAAAAAAAAAAAAGAAAGAAAGAAAGAAAGAAAACAAACAAATAAATAAATTAAAAAAACGAGAAAGAATGGATCCTCCCTAGTAACATTCCATGTTCAAATGAGCTAATTTGCATATCTATACCACTTTTCAAACTTTTTTGTTCAATCCTTCAATGGTGTACGTGTATATGCTTTTTATTTATTTAATTTATAAAAAGGGCTAAGTAGCGGCTACATTTCAAAAGTAGTTTGCAATCGTCATATTTAAAAAAAGTAGAAGTAGTTGACTATTACAGTTGTAGTTAACTACATCTCTAATAAAGCAGTTGTAGTTGCAGTTTGCTACAAAAAAAATTAGTTTTTCCGACCACTACTCATGACTACTGAGAAAGTTTGAGTTCCTTTAGCAATTTCAGTATTCTCCTGTTACAGAATTGATTTTATTTGTAAAACATTAGTTATAATTGTTATTGTTATTACCTTTTCACTTCCTTTTGCAAAAAAGGAAGTATTGTATTCGCGAAAAAAGTTTCACTCAAAATTCGGCCTTAATTTCTATTTTGCTCACCCCCGAATTAATGTTGAGTTTTTTTTAACCTGACCACACGCGGATAAGTGCCTAAGAACATATTGACACCCGAAATATCCATTTTGACATTCCCCGAGATAATTACAACGATTTTTCTCGTGACGTCCGTATACGTATGTATGTATGTGCGGATATGCGTATGTATGTCGCATAACTCAAGAACGGTATGTCCTAGAAAGTTGAAATTTGGTACGTAGACTCCTAGTGGGATTTAGTTGTGCACCTCCCTTTTTGGTTGGATTCGGATGTTCCAAAGGGGGTCTTTTACGCCTTTTTGGGGGGAAGTCAATGTTAATTTCAAAGCAAATTTAGATGGTGTGATAATTTATGCAAACACTTGGCAATATATCCTCAAGCTTTTGGTCGCCAAGTTTTGTCGCCAACTTGGTGACAAATCTGGCGATTTTTTTTTTATTTTTAAATCTGGTTTCAATTTGGCCACTGTTGGTAATAGTTAGAGAGTTAACTATTGAATCACATTAAAATTTTCAATAATGGGAAAATGACATTAAAATTGGAGTAAAAGGAAGTCATGTGATGCACATATCAGCTCGTTTCATTTGTATTTTGATATGAAAAATTTTGAGCTTTCGGAAATGAAAATTGAAGAGGCGAAAAAACAAAAAAAAATTAATTTGAATTCTTAAATTTTGAATTCAAATTATGATTTTCGCAATCACGAGTTGCGACAGGACCCTTCTCATTGGTTACTACTCTACTCACTTGTTTCTAGACACGGCTCTTGTCCCTCCAAGTCTACCCTCCTGTTGAACGGAGACGTGTGTATTAGTTGTGTATATGTAGGCTTTTGTGTGTGCGTAGACCTGTGTGTATGCACGTTGGCGTGTGTGTATGTGTGTGAATGCGTATGTGTATGAGCGTGCGTGTGTCTAGGACATGGACGCCACCGACTAGCGGCTACCGGAGGACGAAGCCGCGCCTGCAGGTGGCGGTGGTGGTTGAAAAAGGCACGGAACATCAAAGATGGTCAAATGAGAACAATAAGCAATCGTGACTGCTCAAAAAAAATGCTTGATTTGTATTTAATACACTACTTATAAACAGGGGTGGACTGGATTCCCCAAGGAAGCACCAATCCTGACTCCCAAAGGACGCACAGGTTCGAGGGAGGGGAAAAAAAACGAAGGCGCACAAGTTCGCGGGAGAAAAAGAAGGCGCAAAGTTTCGAGGACAGGTAGGAGGGCGTATCGACCCGCGGGCCGATGTACTGTTGGGACAATCCGCCCCTGCTCCTAGGGACTCTTATCCTCCCGAATCAAGTCTTCTTGACTGAAGGACACTTGATACTTTTATTTTTTACCTATTGTTAGTTTTTCTCACTATATTTTATTCAAATTTAAAAAGCTGCATAGCATTTTGATGGGCCAAAAATTGTTCTAAATGTGCAATATGAAATCGTTTAGTTCCATGTATTCAAATAAAAGATCCAAACTCCCACAAAAAGAAAGGGGATCAACTGTCCACAGTATCCCCTATTGCTTTTCCCGACAATTCTTGTACGTTGTATTAAATTATAGAAATTTAAACGAGTAAAGACTTACAAAACTACTTGCTTAGTAATTAATTCGTTTATTTCAAAAACCAGTCAAGCGACAAAATTTCTAATTTTAGGAAAACATTTACATATATCACCATATTAAATTATTCAAAAATGATTAATGAAAGAGATATACCTAAACATGTATTCCTTAGTTTCAAACATTGTAATCTTTATAGAAAATTTTTAACACGTAGGTAAAAATGCTTTTTCGAAATTTTAGAGTTTGTCGCTTGACTGGTTTTTTTGAAATAAACGGTTCAATTGTGAAAAGCACTTTTAAAATGCGATTCCTCCCAACCCCTCAAAAACACATTTACAGAACTTAATCCTACTCTAACGGAGGCGCACAGCATGACTTTCTGCGCGTTTAGCATTGCTATATTTATTTCATTCACCTGGACACCCATTGCTGCTAAGTTCTGTCAATTGTAAATTTCACCCCACTTACTCAGCTGCCTATCTTTTGTGAGAACTGTTCTCCAGGAAGGTTCCAACAGAACGAAGAAATGTAGCGTGGGCGTAGGATGTGCTAAAGTGGAATCCCCCTGCGAAGCATTTAAATAGAACTTCCGAGATTCGTATTGTTCCTTCTCAGTAGGATAAACGGAAAGGGATAATGCGCGAAAAAGAATTACTGGATTTGACAGGCATTAATAAAATGCATAGAAACGAAGTTGCTGTTATTAATATTTAATTTTTATGAGAACGCGGCATCTTCTTTTCTTTTTCTTTTTTGTAGACTTTTTTTACACACGAAAACACACAATTAAATAAAATAGTACACAAACGTTGAAGTACTTTTACGATAATTCACAAGAGCCGATTTCATGGGGCTTCGGAATAAAATTTACAACTCCAATCAATGTATGTTCACTGCAAGGCACTAGGGCAGTACTCTGGGAGTGGCATTAGAGAACGACACCCTACTTCTTGTGACTGATGCTCTACCTATAAAGTTACACGAAAAAAAAATCAAACTCCGGACGGGAGGGGGGAGGGGAGTCCTCAAAGCTCCCTTTCTATAATGTCAACAAAGATACTCAAAAATTGCGTTTTAAGAACTTGAAATTCTAAAAATTTCGGGAGGAGAGTATCGAATTCCACTTCTCCACCTGTCATCAATTCGGCCTAAAATCGTATTTTTAGGACTTCCAATTCCAAATAAATTCATTGATAGGGCTCCAAACCCCCACCCCTTCCACAAACGTTATGAAATGTAACCTGTAGTAGGATTTTAATTTCAAAAAAAGAATCAGGGGAAAGCCTTTGAGATTCGCCTCTGTCTAACATCGCTAAAAGACGTTCTAAAGTTCATTTTCAGAACTTCAATTTCTAAAAATTTCAGGGAAATGCTCCGAATTCCATTCTTTCGCCTAACGTTATCAAAGATGGCCAACTGAGTTTTTAAGAGTTATATTTATAATTTTCCGGGGGAAAACCCCCTAACCGTCTTCTACCTAACATCTTTGATGATCGTCTAAAATTGCTGTTTTTTAAATTTAGTTTCAAAAGTTTACTGGGGTAAAATCTCTGAACCCCACCGTTACCAAAGATAGCCTAAAAATGCTATTTTAAACACTGATGTTTCGAGACACATCCATAGGAAGTACCTGAAACCTACCCTTTCCCTAACGTTCCCAAAAATCGCCTAAAATTGTATTTTGGAACTTCTATTTCGAACATTTCAAAGGAGAGTTCCGAATCTCATTCCTTCCCCTCATATCAACACAGGTAAAATACAGTTGCGTTTTTAAGAACATTTTCAAAAATTCAAAAACACACTTTCAAAAATTTTCCAGGGGGAGCTCCCTTTCCTTAACATCATCGATCACGGTATTAAGCTGAATTTTTGAACCTTCAATCTCGAAAAGTTCCTTTAATTCCTATGTTTCTTCTAACTTTACCACTCATATTCTGCAACCAGACTTTAAATTCGAAAACTTAACCCGGAGAAGAGTATCTGAATCTCTCCTCCACCAACATCACCAAAGATCGCCTATGTGTTTTTGGAGGAACTTATAAAACTATTCTGAGGGATAACCCCGTGCCCCTGTTTCTGTGCGATACTACTTTACGTCTGAGATCATGTTCCTAATTGAAGATCTTGCTGCAAAAAGGAGAACTCCAAATTTCAATTTTCAAAAGGTCAATTTTTAAATTAGTTACCTTGAAACTTACATGTTGCTGGTTTGAAAAAATATGCACCAGAAAATATGTTAACTGGCTTTTTCAAGGTACAGAAATCTGATCTTTCTTTTGAAGGGGAGTAGGGAGGGCTATAGGATTACATACCCCCTCAGACCCGTGAAGACGTCTACCCCCCTGCCCTAATAATTTTTGAAAGTCGGAATAGAAACATTAGGCAGATAATCTTATACATATAAAATCTGAGTATCTATCTATCTATCTATCTATCTATCTATGTCCAAGCTTCTTCTCCCGAACGACAGTGAACTGACCATCGAACCAGGTATCGATGGATTCGTAATCCTCCCGTCTTCATGTTTGGCTATTTAACATAATTCTCCGATAATAATTAGCGGAGATATCAATTAAAAACTTTTAATTATGACTCTTAGATTTCAAAATCAAATCACTATTTTTCGAAGGCTTTCCTCCATTCAAATTATTATTCAGTGCTTCAACTCAACTTTCCGGATGAACGCTTTTATTAAAATTTACAGCGTGAAGAAAATCATTGAAAAGAAACATCTCTTGCAATTTTTTTTCTCGAATATAAAGAAATAAAATTAGGCTTTTGTTTTAAGGCTTTTCCTGTAATCAGGGTGTTTAAGTTGTTTACTTTTCGATTATTTTGCCGTAATCTGCAGCAAAATTTTGCTGTTTTTTTTTTTTTTTTGTTCAAGCCTGATTGTTAAATACGCGTCATATGACATAACTTTCATTTTCGAGGAGGACCGTGCACGTCGTAAAGTAAATGAGTGATTTACAAGTTATTTGAGTTCTTTGAGGGTTTGTACCTGGAAAACGGATTGATGTAATTCTTGTACGACCATGTGGATAGAATCCATCCAAATATTTATCTGAGTGGTATGTTGCATTAATAAACACCCGGGCAACGCCGGGTAGTAGACTATTTTATGTAAAAAGCGGATTGTTATTGTGCATAAATATTTCCGATATAGTCTATCAGATGTAATTCAGTTTAACGTGAGTAAAGATTATAGTTGATAATGCATATATTTTCCCCTTTTGTGCTGACTGAAAATGTACTCATAACTTGTATCATTGATAACGATTATTAACGTCGATGAGGTGTTTTGGCAAAAATATGTTTTACTGGTGTTTTGCAAACCTTGCTTTACGCGCATTTATTCATTCCTTAACGCGTTAGAAACTAGTGTCAGTGTACTACAAAAGCATCAACTGGACTGCTCTTACATTTTTTAGGTAGCCCGTGCAACGCCGGGCACGCAGCTAGTATTCTCAATAAAATCTGAGAAAACAAGCCTGATGTGTAAATTTCTGTCAAATAAAATTGACCACTTTTTATGGGATGAATAAGAAAATCTAGAGCGTACTGCGTGGTCAGCTATGTTGCTGAAAAGTTACTAAACCATACTATAAACTAGTTTGTACGGACCAAAAAAAAAAAAAAAAAAAAAAAATTCACTTAAAAACGGATACAGAAAGTAAATTTAGTTGAGAAGAATTCATTCCGTTTCAGTTGTTTAGGGAAAATTTTTATCTGTTTCTGAACGCATCCGCGTAAAACCGTACCTCATCCGCGTAAAATGTAGTCAAAATAAAAGGTGTCAAATTTTAAACCATTAATTAATTCA